>NW_022639700.1:200216-232151 GCF_010583005.1 Odontomachus brunneus
ACCCTGATAATGCTTGTTCGTAATCTTATTGAGATAACAATATTTCGTATTATTTATTTTTAGTTGCGTCAATTACTGTACATTTTACTAAGGCCTGGTTGTACCAACATTATTTTGGCTTTAAGCAAAACTTAAACATATATCTATCTTTATCTTTCTTTCTATATAAATAAAAAAAAAAATATATATATATATATATATATATTTAAGTGTCACTTAAAACCAAAATAACGTTGGTGTAATCGGGCCTAAGGCCATTTTTCATACTTATCACTTGAGAAACAGATGCCATATGCATTACTGAACCTGCACTACCTCGAAATAATGTGCGGAATTAGCTGGAAGTCAGCAATTTCCTAGAACCTATTTTCATGAAAAAGGTAGTAAGTTTTGTTTTCTTACAGCATACTTCGGAACGCGAAAACAGTACTGTCAGCACTGTCAACGCAATTCGGAACGCAGCCTTTATGTGAAATATATATTTTCTGCAGATTTATAATTTTAATATGAATATAATATTTTATCTTTTAATAATTTATTCTAAAGTAACCCCAAACAAGAAGACTTCCAAGGGACGTTCTAAAGACATCACTAAGTTTTAAAAACATGCTGAAAAAATTCTAAAAATGTCCATTACAAATTGGTGTTGTCTTGAGTATATTGGGTGCTTTCCAGCTACGTACACTGTGTTACACAAAACCAGTTTATTGGTTGCATATTATGTTACAAGATATTTTAGATAATATGTAATCAATAAACTGGTTTTGTGTAACACAATGTAACGTAGCTGGAAAGCACCTATTGTAATACTTATTTTACTTACAAATTCACTTTAAATCTTTCATCTTTTATGAGTTCATTACAAAATTTTCATTTTTCACGAGTTCACACTAGGGGAAAAGATTCATGATCGCTACCAGGAGGTTGATTGTGTATCTCGAAACGGAGTGAAAATTACAAAAGTGAGCAAATTTACTAGGCATTGACCAATAAAGTTACAAGTATTCTAGTAAATTTACTCACTTTTGTCAATTTCATTTTGTTTTGAGATACACAATCGACCCCCAGAACTGGTGCAATAAGTTAAAGTGAGAAAACATATAACTTGTCTCACTTTAACTTATTTCACCAGCTTAGCATACAGCTAAAAAGAACAGACTATAGAACATAGACCAAAGTTCTTCAAAGAAATAACCTCAAGTGAATCGCAGAAATTGTTATAAGAAAATAAGGATTTTTTTTAATATACAAGGAAAAATAATTTATTTTTTAAGAAAAACAATAGTGAAAATTGTGAAAATAATTCTGCAAATTAACGATATAAGTACGTCAGGTAACAAAATGCGCAATTAAATTTGAAGAGAGTTAAATTTAATTACGTCCTTTTTTAAGTCCTTTTTTTGAGGAAGATTTTACTAAAAATCTATAGCTCTCACACTACATATATGTTTTTGGAAAACTTTCCTTCAAAAGGAGTGTTGAAAGCTGTGTGGAATGCAACCTATAAATATATTTATTTATTCTGAATTTTTATCCAAGATAACATAATGTCTAAAATCGGGACATAAGGCGTCTTAAAAATAATCTTTATACGTAAATCGTTTGAATGACATTTTAAAGATGATCTTTAAGACGTTTTATGTCCCGATTTTAGACATTATGTTGTCTGGGATTGTTTAATAAAACTTTTATTATGAATTTCTCTGTGTGTGCTTTGTACCATAATTTAATATATCCGCTTTAAGTTCAGAAATATCAGTTACACAAACGTAATTATCTATAAATGGCCATGAAATAAAAGAATAATATGAAAGAAGTTAATAAAATCTAAGAACTATGAGTTTAATCCATAACAGGTACAATAGGACCCCAAGGACTCCAACTAATTTTATTTTCGTGATAATTCCTAAACTATCCACTGTATGGCGCTAATATCTTCAATATCTTTTGAGTAACAGTTTTCAGTGTGACAGAAGAAAAGATAATCGAGTTATTTGTAAGTAGCTGTGAATTATATGCATTTGTTTTTCATCTGGGGTCACAGTGACCCCATTGTACCATTAACGTTAATTTTATGAAAATAATTTTCTTAATCTTCAGCTCAATATGACTCATTCTTCACACAAAAGAGTAAAAGCTTTTGCCTTTCAGTTAGTAGAACTTGAACTTAAGAGACGTCTTACAACTCAATATATTCATAAACCATTGTGTTTAATAATTTCATCTATTTTAGAAATTGAAAGATCTAAAATTATTTTGCCACCCAGAGTAAGATGTAATAAGAAGTAATCCTAGAAGTAAAGATATGAAGTCCAAAGAGTTAGATACATATGTTAGATGCAATAAACCAGTATGCACCAAATATGCAAGCACTATCTGTAAAAATTGCATCTAAAAACCCTCTAAGATTTTAATATTATATTTAATTTAACAATATTTGTTTATATTTGTATATAATCTATAATTTGTGAACTTAGATTAAAATATACATTTTTTCTTTTTCCGATTTGTCTTTCAGTGTATTTTATTTCAACACTATCCACATTGTGTTCATTTTATAATCAGTTAACGTTTTCTTTTAGATTACTGAAAAACTGAGATCTTATCTCAAACTGTTATCATATATGTCTAGTTGTAATATAATATTTGTAAAGTATTATTTTTGAACTATAAAATGTTTTTCTTTCTACCTTTTATTATCATGTTAAAAATGGCAAAAATTTATTGAGGTCCGCCGGACCCCACTATACCTATAGCTTGACTAAAAAGGCATCGTATCTGTTACGGGTTAACCTTATATATAATATTCGACAATACTGTGTCAAATAACCGCAAGTATCTTCGGGGAAGATTACAACACGGTGGAGAAACTAAAACATAAAAAAATTGTATAATACTTTTATTATATATTTGTTAACAGCTGAAAATTAATAAAGATGCAGCGTATAGGAGTGTGCAGTATTCGAAGTATTTGCAATATCCTAGGTAGCAGAGCATATGCTACTGCACCTGCACAGGAACAGATGGTAACTGCTACTTTTAAAGTTCAAGATCTCAAAGATTTTGATGAGCGTGTGAAGAACTCCAAAGTACCAGTTATTATAGACTTTTTTGCAACGTAAGTATGTAATCGTAATATTATTCCTGAGATAATTATATATTACTATTAAATTATAAATTTTGTGAAAACTGATAATTTTTTAAGTAAATAAATATGTATGTATATATATGTATCATAAACATGCAATATAATACTGTATAGGTATATAAGCTTAAGAAATTTAAGAAACAGGTTTATGTAAAAGTTATGTAAATTATTTGTATCGATTATACTTTGTTAATGGAGTAATTTTTGTATATAAAGAATTTTCATAAATATATATATGTATAGCACTTTTTTTATAGAAATTTACTTATAAGTATTAAATATATACAATATATTTAAAATATCTATATTACAAAACAAATATTGGAATATAATTTAGATATTAATTTATAACTAATAGTAAATTAATAATAAACTAATTAAAATTAACTTATAATTGAATTAATTAAAGCAAACAAATGTTTTATAAGATCTTTTAATGTTTATTTTTTTAATTAAATCATAATTTGAACATTATTGTTCCAGATGGTGTAATCCTTGTCGCATGTTAACTCCAAGAATAGAAACTATTATTGCTGAAAAGCGAGGAAAGATACTATTAGCCAAAGTTGATATTGATGAAAACACAGACCTTGCTCTTGATTACCATGTGAGTTTTTGTATACATATAAACAGAGACAGTATAATTGTTGATTTATTTCTATACAAGCTGACACCAAAACAAGTCGAGTTTAGAGAGAGAATCACAACTTTTCCAAAGTAAAAAATTTTGTTTTTCTTTTCATAACATTTCCTAATATTTAAGAAATCTGTCATTATAGCTCCTAAGCATTTGCTGTAGACATCTTGATTAATGATATTATGAATGAAAAATTACATGTTCAACATTCTTGCAAAGTATGTTGAGATAAAAAAAAATATTCAAATGATGATACTTGCAATCAATTGTACATTTCTAAAATATTCTAAATACTTCCCTCTAACAAGCAATAAATAACCGTAAAATTAACATGACATGCAACATTTCTTTTTAACCTATTTTTTCTCGTGATTTTGTTACATTAAATTTACAATTTATTTATTGTTATTGTTAGAACATAAGGAAAGTGTAAGGTGTATTTTAGAGACATGTTTAAGCGATCGTAGTGTCTTTTTGAGTACATTTTTTTATTACGATATACTTTGCAGGAATTTTGGGTATACATTTCCTTGCTTCTGACATCATAAATCAAAATAATCTCAACAACTAAGAGCCTAATATCTAAGAGCCTTAAAATATAATGCAAAGTAGAAAAAAATTTTATATATTTAATTATATTATTTTTCAGGTTGGATCTGTACCTGTACTCATTGCTATGAAAGATGGAAAAGTTTTAGAGAGAATTGTCGGTCTTCAAGATACCGACAAACTTAGACAGTTTGTTAACAAGTATGCAGAATAATATAGCTAAAAGTTGTTACATAAATTGTTTGTAACGATTGTAGTGTGTTAAAGAAGCAATTTATTTTACTTGTATTGAAAAATTTCTATAATAAAAATAAATATACACACACACACACACACATATATATATATATAATATATATATATAATATATATATATATAATATATATATATATATATATATATATACATATATATATATATATTTATATATATATATATATAATACATGCATGTATATATGTACACACACGTGTGTGTGTGTGGCATTTAAAAAAATATTTCAAATATATTTATAGCAAATTTCTTGATTACAAAGTAATTGTATTTCAACATATCATGCAGACTGATTTGTTTGACAATCAATACACGTGCGCGCGCGCGCGCTTACATCACTAGATTTAATAAATTTTGGTTAAAATGATGGCATGGTTTGTATTTTAAATGTAAACATCTTTATTTCATAAATTTAAATTATTGAATAAAATTATACTATTAATTTAACATCAAATGTTTCGAGATGTGTCAGATATTAATTCAAGCTGGAAATTCCCAAACATTTGTAAAGTGGCAAAATTGTTATTTCTTTCCAAGGAAAGGCAATATATCTGTACAAACAATTTATTCTGTATTCATTTATTTATCACAGTAATGTGAAAAAACCGCGTTCATATGCATATATACATAACATCGCACATAATACAACAACTGTTATATCGAATAATATTCAATATATTTAGGTATACAGAGTATATTGGCTGCGTTCGCTTTGAGCGCTTACGCGCTGTAAGCGTCATTCTATCTCTATCGCTCATTACATGCGGGAAGAAGATAGAATGCGCTTACAGCGCATAAGCGCCCAAAGCAAATGCAGCCATTGTCTATTTCTTCTCTCAATATTATACAAATTTTTAAAAATGTTGGAAGTTTCCTGCTTTTAACATAATTAAGTTTAACTTTACACTCCAGTTCAAACACTATCATTTTTTTTCTCACATTGCATTTTGAGATAAAGAAATTTTGTCATATACCATCACTTTCAGAATTGACGCACAAAGAATTTTAAGTGCTATTTTTCAACGCTTTACGGTCAATAAAAAATTTTTGAAATTTAAAACTATCTATCGGTCGGTAAAGCTTGTAGAAGCTGCCTTGCTCTTTTATAAGCGACTGATTCCATAATTCCATTCCTGCTCTCTTCGTCCTCGTCCTCTTCTGCCTTTCTTATAATATCCATTCCCTTTCTTAATAATATTTCCCGTGCCATTCCTTTACAACCTTCAAAGTATTCCAAAACAACAGGGAAAATTGTATCAGAAATAGAGTTTTCATCCAGTAAATTATCTATCAGCCAAATTTGTCTAATCTTTTCGAATTTCCATTCACTCCTGGAATGTTTCCACTATAAAAAAACAATTACATTGTACTTACATTATGTATATTATGTATTTATAATATTCTAGAATCAGTTATTTAAGTATCAAGAATTATTGATATAAAAAAATAAGAGCTACCTTAGATACATAACTCAATGCCCTCTGCATGGCACTTATTCTACTGGCGTGTCTTTTTTGAGCTTCTCTTTGTAGAGCCTTTTCTCTCTTTAATTGTCTCTTAGATGGTTTTTTCGAAGTTTTTGTATTCTCATCAATATCTTCTTTCAAGATATCTTTACTAATAGTTGTATCACTGTTAAAATAAATTGTTTGGTCAAATATATTTCATAAATCTTTGTCAGCTATATCTTTTCATATCTTTTTATTTATTAATATTAATTATTTTCTTAATTATTTAGAATTTTAGAATTAATTTTAAATTTAGTAATTTTTCTGAATCTACTGAAAATATAATAATACTTTAAAACTTAATATAATTGCTACTAAGATATATTTGACCAGAATATAATTTTGAAAAATATTTCTTTACATATATAATATTGTCAGGTAATAACTTCTTACCTGACTTTTTCCATTGAATCTCCAATTCCTGAATCTTCAATTCTCTGTGCAATAAATTTTGTTTTCTTCTTTCCTGTTTGTTTCTCTTGTATAATACTTTCCTGGAAGATCTTATTCTTTTTATAATGGTTGTTGGTATCAGCATCTATATGAAAAAAAGTTTATTATATCTAAAATCAGGATACATTTAAAATTAAAATATAACTAAACAAAGAATTTATCATAAGATAAGTTCAAAAGATAAGTTCAAAAGTTCAAGTCAAATTTCTTTCATACAAAACTTTATCTTTAGAAAAAATGATTAATATTTAATTGTTATATTGCTTTTGTGAACTTAAATGAGATCTTTATGAATCAATTATTATAGATAGTTTGTAAATATTTCATTAAATAAATATGCATTTATGAAAAATTTAACCTGCTTATAAATATTAAAAAATAATTTCATCTTTTAACATATATTTTTGTTTTGTTAATTTTACTATATCTAATTTATTGATATTTTTTATATTTAATAACACTAATTGAATATTTATTGATAAATATGTATTAATATAAATTTATTTATTTTTATAAAATATTAGGTTTCTATTTTTATTATATGTAATTAAAAATGTGATATCTTAAATATTTATAATAATATGGTATTCCAAAATTAATAATACAGCAACAAAACATTACAGGTATTGTTGCACACACACAAACAAGCGAAAAGTAATACTAAATCTAATAAATGAATAAATTTATTGTCAAATTATTAAAACTTACCATTGGCTTTTTGCTTTTCACCTTTTCGTTTCTTCGATTGTCTAAGTTCTATTTTCGTCGTATTCTCAGCATCCATGTTATTATAGGTGACAATTGACGTCTTTTAATTTGGTTTAATACGCGTGATTAATCATATCATATAATTTACCAAAATAAATATCTTACAAAATCATCCGGTTTAAAATATGCCATGCGGTTCACGCGCGACTAACCTAACGCACATCACCATGCGGTTGACGTCGTTGCAAATTGACATTAGGTTAAGCTAGGTTTGTGCTCTCTCTAACAGCTGATCCAAATCAAATTTAAATTGATTTTTATAAAATTAAACATTCTAAAATAACAAAAAACGAACAAATTACAATTTTCTATAAGAATATTTGTTAAATTTTGCAGAATAAAAAACGAATAAAAGAATTACATATCACAATACAGATGATAAATTGATGCCAATTATTAACTGATAAATAGAAAGTCAATTCGTATAAAGTATATTTACATTTATTATTATTATTAATAAATCACAATCATTGTCTTACAAACAGAATAATAATTATCAATACAAAACTAAATATTAATTCATTTAGCATACATAACCACATACATGATACTGTAAGAAATTAGAATAAGTAGCGCCATCTAACGTTGTTAGATCAAAGCCTTTTGTCGTAGCGAGAGCTGAGGTTCCCTCTCCTTTGCGCCGATAGTTCAAATAGGTAGTTAGAGACGAAGGCCGGAGAGTCCAGAGGCAGTCGAGAAAGAGACCAGCGAGAGATCAGGAGAAGATCGGAGAGAGTCTCGCGTAGCGAAAAGAGCTAAGAGCTCCGGGTTTTGTGGGCCGGTTAAGGTCAAGGGATAAACCCATTTAGTTAAAGCGAATTAACGCTGTGGGTACGGAAGTAGTTCGCGTATCTGTTCAGATTTAGTCTGGTTGAAACGTTAGTAGAATAACGATAGTGAGGACAGTATTATTTGTGTTTTATTAGTGCGACCGTGAAGCACGGATCGGGCACGTGCGTGTGTGTACGAGTTAAGATAGACTTCTCATGTATGACTTGGCGAAACAAGTGTAAGGAACAAAGGATCTGTACGTTATAATAAACATTTATTAATTGTTCTCATCATTAGTCATTAATCACGTTCCGTCACCTGCACCGTGAAATAAGTTGCCTAGTACGTGATAGCAGGGCTGCTATCCGCGACTTATTTTACACCTAAAACAATAAAGATTCAAGGAGCGCGTATTCAAACGTTAACGGAAAGAAACGGATACGCCGAAAGGGCAACCAAGACCCTTACAATTCGTTATATGATACGTGATATAAACATGAGACGCTCTTCCGGTTTAACCGCCGGCTTGATAGGACGTGGTTAAGATTATTAGTAATCTTTTGTTTAAAATAGTAGTGTAGTATTAAAAATAGTGGTAATAATTAAGTGCTTTAGAGTGAGCGGGTTGGGTAGGGAAAGGAGTAATATAGGGGTCTTCAAACATCCCTGACGGGACGAGAGAAGGAGATTCGGGAGTGAGGTTAAGTAAGGAGATGCCAGGTAATACAGGTGCAGAGGGAGAGGGGAATTTGAATGTAACAAAGGGATATGAAAGTTTAAGTAGGAGGGGAAGTTTTTCAGAAGAATTATTTGAGAAATTTATGGTCGAGAAAGGGGAAACAATGAAAGAAAAAGGCAGAGGTTTAAAGAGATTGAGATAGGGATTGAGATTGAGAAGAGATAAAGGGAATGAAAGTGAAAGAGTAGAGAAAGGTAATAAAGGTAGTCAGGTAATTATAGGGAAGAAAATGAGAAAAAAGAGATGTAATGATGTAGAGTTAGAAGAAGTAGCTGCTGGAAAAGCGTTGATCGATACTGAGAAAAGCGTAAAAGGAAATGTGGAACGAGAATCAACGATGTGTGAGAAAATGGAAACTACTGAGATTTGTGAAATAAATGACAAAGGAAAGGAGATAGGAGTTATAGTACGGAAAAGAAAGGAGAATAGAATTTTTTCGAAGGTTCTTAGAGTGGGTGAGAGCTTTAAAAGGCTTGAAGAAATGACGGATCAAGAGAAAGCAATAGCCTTTGGAGGAATAAAGTTTTTTGAGGGTGGCTTTAATGGAAAAGAGTACATAGTGACTTGCAGATTGAAAAGGGAATATGTAACGGGTAGTAAAAGAACTAACTCTTTGCTGATTTTAATTCAAGTGATGAAGGATAAAGTAGAATATAAGGAGATACTGGAAAACAGCTTTATAGCGTCGGATATTATATTTGATGGTGTTGAGGAAACGAATAGATGCCTAAGGTTGAATGAGCAGAATGGTAGACGGAATATATTATAATGAATAGGAATGTGAAAAGTAAGGGTGTTATTACAGACTGGATTGGGAGCGAAGAGGAATTACTTGAGGCTATTGATAATAAGCAGCTTATTATAGGAATAGAAAGACTTAGAAGGAGAATATTCTTGGAAAATGAGAAAAGAGTTGAATGGGGATTAACAAGGTTCTTTGTTGTATCTTTTAAGGGACGGGAGATCCCAAAAGAAATAAATATATTTGATGGAAAAAGTAAGATCAGTGTTCGTCCATTCATAGAACCAGTTATGCAGTGCTTTCAATGCTATGGTTTTGGGCATTGGAAAGATAACTGTAGAAGGAATAGAGTTTGTGTGGCATGTGGGGAGAAATTTTATGGTAAATGTAGCGAAAAAGAGAAATGCGTAAACTGTAAAGGTAACCATAAGGCCAACGATAGACAATGCATGATGTACTTAAGGCTTATGGAGGTAAATAAGGTTATAGCTGAGGAGAGAATGTCAAACTTTGAAGCTAAGAGAAAAGTTTTCCAAAAAGAGGAGGAAAAGAATATAAGAAGAAGTGAATTAGGTATAAAAGAAGGAAGGAAGACAGGCGAGTAATATCAGAATCAATATGGAAGACGGAATGAGAAGCTGGAGTAATGTAGTTTCGGGTACTACTGATAAACTAGAAGAGAAGGACAAAGGAGCAGAAGGTAGA
The DNA here is from genome assembly GCF_010583005.1 of Odontomachus brunneus. NCBI lineage: Eukaryota > Metazoa > Arthropoda > Insecta > Hymenoptera > Formicidae > Odontomachus > Odontomachus brunneus. Next base: position 210,511 of record NW_022639700.1, read on the forward strand.
AAGGATAACATGAGAAGAGAGATTATAGAAGAGGTGAGGAAGATATTTAATGAAGACAAGGAAGAGAGGATAAAGCTTGTAAGAACTGAGATAAGAGAATGTGTAAGGGAATTTTTTGAGGTAATGAAGGAAACGATCCGTTACGAATATGATGATATGGTGGATAAAATTGTAACACGCTTCATGGAAAGTCTACAACACAAGATTATAGAAATGGAAAAGAGAATTGAAATAAGCTGTTATAAGAAAGTTGAGGCGAGAATGGAGGGGATGGAGAGTAGATGGGAACATAAATGGTTGGAAATGGTTAACTTACTGAAGAACAAAAGGGAAGGAAAGAGAAACGAACAAGTAATCGAAAGAAAAGGCAGAGAGAATGAATCAACAAGAAAAGGGACTACTCTAGAAGAAAAGGGAGGAAAGGAGAAGTATGAAGAAGGTGCGACTAAAGAAGAACATTATGAGATAGAGGAAAAAATCAGGAAGAAAAGGGAACCTGAGAAGAGAGGACGAATTAAATGGGGACGAACAAAATGGGGACTAGAGTACTGGTATGGAATTGTCAAGGTATTAAAGGTAAAATGGGTGAACTGAATTTTCAACTTAAGGACAAGGAAGTGGATGTGGGGATAATTACTAAATCACATTTAAAAGAAGGCGAAAAGATAAGATTTAGAGGATATGAAACACTAAGAAAAGATAGAATCACGAGGCACGGTGGTGGTGGAGTAGTGTTATTGGTTAAGAGAGGAATTAAGTGGGAAATGGTTAAAGAAAGGCATGATAGTAGGGGAGGTCAGGGGGCAGTGGAAACTAAAATGATTAAACTAATAGGAGAAAAGAAAAATATAACGATAGTGGGAGTATACAGGAAGCCGGATCAAAGGACAAGAAAAGAGTTTTGGGATAATCTCACTGTTGGGAAGAAAGTCAATGATACGTGGGTTATAGGAGGCGATTTTAATGCGCATAATGTGATATGGAATTGTAAGAAGACTAACCAGATGGGGGAAATATTGAATACGGCAATGGAGGAAAAAGATTTATACATAGTAAATGAAGAAACTAAGACCTGGACTGGAGATCATAGGAGAGGAGGTTCTAACCTGGACTTATTGTTTGTCAGCAAAGATGTAAAGGGTGGTATAAAGTATGAGCAGCTAGAGGATACATGGGGAAGTGATCATCATCCAGTGGTATTTGACATTAACTTTGGTAAGAAAGCTTATAGGAAAAAGACAAATAGAATAAGTAATGTAAAAACTGACTGGAAAATCTATAAAGAAGGGATGCAGGGAAAGAGTGGTAAACTGGGATTGGAAGAATACAGGAAAGCAAAATGGGAGGATAGATATAAACAACTCTGTGAATTGATGGTAGAAGAAATAAATATAGCTTCAGGGAGAAGGAATAAAGATAGAGATGAGAATACCAAAAAGGGAAGGGCCGGTAAAGTGAAGGAGGGAGGGAATACTCAGCTTGAGAGGGGAAAAAAGAAAGCAAGGGCAAATGAATGGTGGGACCAGGAGTGTTAAGAAGCAATCGAAAAAAGAAAAAAGGCACTGAAAGATTTCATTAAGGAAAGAACTAAGAAAAAGTTCGAAGAATGGGAGCAAGTATGATGCGAGAAGGATTATAAGAAGAAAGAAGAAAGAAGGTTTCTTAGAGTTCGTGAAAGGTATTAATAAGAATATGGGAATGACGTATATTTGGAATAGAATGAGGTTATTGCGAAACAAAAATACGGTAGTTGACTGGAACTTATGAAAACACAAAGATAGGAAAGAAGAAATAAGAAAGGAAATTAGTGAGCTGGGAAGGGACTGGGTTAACGTGGAAATTGGAAAAAGGGAGGAAGGCAGAAAAGGGGAGTTAAGGAACTGGGAGAAGGAAATGGAAAAAAAATTTACTGAAGAGGAATTCCAGAGACCTATCTCGTTGTCCTCATGTGTGGGAAAACTGATGGAGAAACTAATAAATGAATTATTTAACTGGTGGATTGAGAAAAAAAAGCTGTTAGACGGTAAACAAAATGGTTTTAGAAGAGGAAGAGGAGTTATGGATAATCTAATGGAATTAGTTGTAGATGTTAAAAATGGTTTCTACAGAGAAAATGAAGTTACACTAGCAGCCTTTTTGGACATCGGGTGCTTATGATAATGTGAAGGGAGATATTTTAATAAACAAACTTCAAAAAGTAAACTGCCCCGGTAGATTTATAAAATTTTTAAAATTCTGGTTAGAAGAAAGAGAAGTCAAGTTCATAATAGGAGAGGATGAAGAGATGACAAGGATGGTGAGACAAGGTTTACCACAGGGTGGTGTGCTTAGTTCGTTGCTTTATGCTATTTACACAAGAGATATTGTTAAGAATATAGAGGATAACGTAAAAGTGCTACAATTTGCAGATGATATAGCTGTGTATGTTACAGGTAAAAAGAATGCCGAATTGAAGAACCAGTTGGAAAGGGCAATTGAATCATTGAAAAAGGAGCTGGATAAGTTAGGACTTGATCTTGAGCCAAAGAAAACTCAGTATATGAGGTTTAAGAAAAAAGGTTAAGAAGTAGATGATAACCAGAAGATTTCTATAGGAGGCGTAGAAATAGAAGAAAGGGAAGAAAGTGTGTTTCTGAGTATTACACTGGATAAAGACCTGACATTTAGAAAGCAAAAAGATAAGGTCAAGGGAAAAATGAAAAGAGCGAACAACCTGCTGAAATATATGAATAATATTGGAAAAAGTATGGAGGTCAATCTGGCGGTCTTGATGTACAAGGTCCTGATTAGATCTATTTTTGACTATGGTAGCTGTATATATTTTCCTGAGTTAGTTAAAAACAGAGATGAGCTAGAGAAAGTACAATTTCTAGGCTTACGCGTTGCAATGGGATACAGGATATCTACTCCCAAGAATATAATTCTTGAAGAAACAAAATGTATGAATTTGAGAGAAAGAGCTGTGATGTTAGCAAAAAATCTTCTCGCGAAATTGATGATATGGGGTAGGGAAGATCTGAAGGAGAAGATTAAAATGTTGGAAAGCTATGAAACAAGGGATCGAATGAAGAATCCGAGAGGGCAGGGGATAGTAATTACGGAAGCATGGAGAAGAGTGAGGAAGGATAGAGGACTGGTAGAGAGGTCGTTGGGGTTTGACCTTTATAAAAAAGACTACTGGGATATGACAGACAAGGTGGAGACGGATTTTAGTGCAGGGGAAGAAAGGAAAAGTAATCGTACTTCAGATGAAGAAATGATCAAACAAGTAAGTAAAGACCACGGAATAGATAATAGTAAAGTGAATATATTCTTCACGGATGGATCCAAGAAGAGTAAGGGCGTGTCAACGGGAATAGGCATAATGGAAGCAGAAAAAGAAGAAGGGAAATTACATCAGTGTATATAAGAGATGCTCGACTTTCACAGCGGAGGTGATAGGAATAGTTAAGGCACTGCAGAAGGTAGAAATGGAAGAAGATAGAGAGGGCGATATACTGATAATGACAGACTCGAAGAGTGCAATCCAAGGAGTAGAATGTAATGAACTAGGTGTATACAAGAATATGTACATCAGAGAAGTAAGAAGGAGATATTTCTATATTAAAAGAAAGAGAAAGAAAAAAATAGTGCTAGTATGGGTCCCTGGGCATTGCGAAGTAGTAGGAAATGAGATAGCAGACGAACTGGCTAAGGCAGGAACTGAGGAAGAGTGTACAAGGTTACTTAAAGTGCCCTACAAAGATCTGAAGGAGGAATACAAGAAAGAGGGGAGAAGAAGAACAAGAGCGATAAATGTTAGAGAGAGTGAGTGGAAGGGTAAAGATTATTTTAAGAAGTTCTACAACAGCAAGAGAGAAAGCCCCTGATATAAAGGGAGAAACGATGTTAGAGGGTTTAGCACAATGATAAATAGGATCAGAGCGAATCATTACAATTTGAACGAATCGCTGGGAAGAAAAGATATAATTGATGTAGAAAGGTGTGAATGTGGAGCTGAAAAAGAGACAATAAATCACGTCCTATACATTGCGGAAAATATATTGAGGAGAGAGAATTCATGTTCCGAAAATTTGAAAGAGAAAGGAAGAGAGTAATATGTAATGTAGATAAATTGATACAAGAAGAAGAATGGGATATATTGTTCATTTCAGTTTCAGTTTTTAAAGAAAACATTTCAGTTTTTAAAGAAAATAGGGAAACAGATCTAAAAAGAGAGAGAGAGAAAGAAAACTAAGGGGGGTACCTGGTGGGAAGGCTGAATAATTTATTTTTTAGGCTAAAAGAAGAAGAGGATAGAGTGCCAAATAGTCGCTAAAACTTCGGGGAAGGCTGATGGCAAGGTGATATCTTCACCAATCTGGAGGAAAAAAAAAATATACGCGTATACATAATATGCGAAATAAAATAATTGATATCATTGTTTACAAGTTTTAATGACAAAATTAATTTCATATAAAAATGTTCAATATAAAGGGGGACATATTCTAAGAACGGTTACATTATAGTAGATATGTTAAGAACATTTTAAGATTAATTTTTGTTTTTTAAATTGAATATAATTTTTCCTCTTTTATATATAGAAGTATTCCACTAGTTATTCTATGTATAAAAATACTAAAATGAAATAATAAAAAAATGAATATTTTTGAGATATTTCATTTTAATATCTTCCAAAATAAAATATAAAATGTCATTTATTTTTTAATGACCTTTATATTTTTATAATTAAAATAATCAAAGGAATAAGTTGATATAAAAAAGCATAAAGAAACATATTCCATTGCACTTTATACATACATTGATACATCTGTAAAAAATATTAAGTTAATTTCTTTCCATATTTTCTTATTGCTGTTTTATGTCTCTAAGATATCTCCAAGATATATTTCAGATATATTATATGAGTCATATCTGAAGAAATTTAAAAATTTTTATATATAAGACATTTTCTTTACATTTATGTTGTAAAAAATTTACTCATTTACGACAGAAACAAGAAATTAAAGTTGTATACTTTGGATATATTTAAACTCAAGGTTATATAAAAATCGTGATATTGGAGATCGTTAAACTTACTTTTATACTAGCTATAAAATTATATGTTAAATAAAATGCTATGATTTAAAGTTCCAAAAAATATGAAACTCAAAAATTAGTTTCGAATATTTGATATGCTCCATTGAATAGAATACATATTTTCTGAGATATTTTTCTATAAAATCAAGACTAAAAAAGTTAATATGCTAACATTTTATACATGAAAAAAAATTCGTTTCGATTTTCAGTCTTTAACATTCACTTTCTAGCGTAGAAATATACGAATACTGCTAGAATATCGTTGAAAAATTATAGACAATTAGCAACAATTATTTAGTTGATAAACATTTTATTTATGTTTAATGTGATATATAACTCAAAAATGAATGTTGAATGTGAGTTATATAACTTAAAAATCAAAACAAATTTTTTTATTTTTTCGTAGTGTGTAAACATGTGTACATTTCCTTGCGAAACAGTTTGATCGTAAGCCTAATCCTGTAGTAAAGATATTTATATTTTTTACGAAGTATCCATTCCAATTGTTATAATGGATTATCGTATAGGCTCGTGAGTAATAGCTTACAATCTTTATTATTTGATGCGTTCCTACATTAGAAAAAAAAGTTCAAACTCATTTCGCAACACAAATAACATAACATGTGTTAATATCACCCTGGACATACTTAGGACGGGAGCGGTGCACTTGGACACGGTGCATTTGGACACAGCCAATCACAGCACCGTGTGATTAGAGACATTTGTAGGGTCCCTTGGAACAGCGACTTGTGATTGGACTGTGTCCAATTGCCCCGTGTCTAACTGATATACACCCGTTCTTAATACGTTTAGGATGATTTTAGGATGTCTAATGTTATCTGGGAGAGAATTAAGTGTACACAATGCACACAAAGTAGAACAGTCAAATATTTTGAAGTACATACACAAAAGAATGTAATAATTAAATATAATAATAATTTAATAGTTTGTGCATTATAAACTCTATTTGGATGTTTATATGTACAAAATTATTCTCCCAAGTGTCGATAATTTATATTGTACAAATAATAATAATAGTATTGTACAAAATAATAATATAATAATAATAAGTTTATAATCTATTATATATCTTTTATATATATACACGGTGACACCGAACAAGGTAGTCAAACTTCGATATCATATTCTACTCTTCCTAAGGATGAAAAAAAGTTATATAAACATAGGTCCGGAAACATAGGTCCTTTTCAAGAAATACTTTTTTGTTTATGATTGAGTATATTTAAAGCTTACTTAAAGAAATTGCTAGAAATGATTATCTCCTGCAACAATACATGCTTCACATCGATGTTGCCAATGGTATATTCCAAACTTATGTTTATGAATCAGAGATTCGTGCTTTCCGAGACATAAAAACTTTTCTGGATCTATGTTTACATGACCTTTTTCCATCTTTAGGAAGAGTAGAATACGGTACCGAAGTTTGGCCACCTTGTTCGGTGTCACTCTGTATATACATATATACAAGGTGTCCTGCCACTACTGCATTATCTCTTAAGGGTGGATTCCTGAGATAATTTAAAGAATAAAATCTTAATACAAAAATGTCAAGGCTATAATACTTTTCAAATTATAAATGATTAAAGTTGACCAATTATATTAAAGTACGTTCGCTCAAGTATGGTACAACACACAATGGTACAAGTGCATGCACATAAGAATTTGCATAAGATATGAAATTAGTTGTAAATCTCTGAAAAAAATGTCAAATATGTGACAGCTTATTGATTCTTATAAATGTATTGTATGATATTTTACTCATAACATTTTGACGAAATTGTTATTATTTGCGATATGTTAATTTAAATCATAGAAAAGGTAGATTATTATTACATACGTTGTTATATGTATGGAACTTCCATATCAATATTTGGAAAAGGGATGCATGTGCATGAACCTATACCATTGAGCGCTCAACAGTTGCACAACAGTTGAGCAATTCGTCAATGTAATTGGTCTAGATTTAGGGATCTAACAGTAAGAACTAATAATCGTTGATTGCTCACTGAGCAATACCAGCTTTTTCGGGAGCGGTGCACTTGGACACGGTGCATTTGGACACAGCCAATCACAGCACCGTGTGATTAGAGACATTTGTAGGGTCCCTTGGAACAGCGACTTGTGATTGGACTGTGTCCAATTGCCCCGTGTCCAACTGATATACACCCGCTTTTTCCGCTGAACGCACCCATTGTGTGTTGTACCGTACTTGAGTGCGCGTATTTTAGCCAGTATAATTGACCAACTTTAATAGTTTATAATTTGAAAAATATTATAGCCTGGACATTTTTATATTAGGATTTTTTTTATTCAAATTACCTCAGGAATCCGCCCTTAAGAGATAATGCAGTAGTGATGGGATAACCTGTATGTATATATGTGTATACATACATACATACATACATTTGTGTGTGTGTGTGTGTATATATATATTATTTATTATATATATATATATTTTTTTTTTAATAACGTCAGAAGCAAGAAAATACATGCTAAAAATTTTTGCAAAATATGTTAAAATAAAAATATATACCCACAAAGTGACATTTGCAATCGATTAAATAAATTTGTAAGATATTCCGTGCACATAATTTATTGTAAATTAACCTGAATAGAAATAGACGAAAAAATAGATTAAGAAGATGAATTGTATGTCATGTTAATTTACAACAAATTATTGATTGTTAGAACAAAAAAAAAAAAAAAAAAAATATATATATATATAAGTTTATTTTCTTTCTTATTTATATATGTTAGCACGCAAACTATATGCAAAACATATTAAACTTTTATTTATAGAGTGTTACCAAATTAACGTTCGGGAGAGGAAATAGATAAAGTCAAACTAAACATAGAAGCTTTCTACCATTTTGTAAACAATCACGTAAATTTACGTGTGCAAATTTCACGTAAATTATTAATTAAATTGGCAAATGATCGGGCGCGATATGATAGAATAAGCGTTGTAGATTAGAACCTGAGCCACGCCACTCGCAAAGTTATTCCAACTTTCGCTGATTGCGAATTGGCGAACGCGAGTGAGAGTTCAGTGAATATTAGAGCACAATCAGTGAATATTAGAACGCAGTCCAGTAAACGGTAGCTAAACTATATAAGTTCATATTATGTAATTTGTTACAGATTTTCAGCATTGTTAGTAATTTTAAAACATAACCTCTACAGAGTTCGTATACCACGTAGCGCGCGATAATTATTTTTAATTAATCCGATCATTTTGTCGCGCTTATTTGTTTCTTAATTATATCTACCAATTTATTGATTTTATATTTTATAACTTTCATAAAGAATAAATTATTTTTAATTTTATTTATTACTAATATATAATTATTTACTGATTATATAAATGTATATATTAATCATTATTAACATATAACTATTTATTATTAAGGCTTTTAGCTTCTCGCATTGTTAATCTTTTTTTAATAACGTCAGAAGCAAGAAAATACATGCTAAAAATTTTTGCAAAATATGTTAAAATAAAAATATATACCCATAAAGTGACATTTGCAATCAATTAAATAAATTTGTAAGATATTCCGTGCACATAATTTATTGTAAATTAACCTGAATAGAAATAGATGAAAAAATAGATTAAGAAGATGAATTGTATGTCATGTTAATTTACAACAAATTATTGATTGTTAGAACAAAAGACGAGTGCACAGAATATCACAAATTTGTTTAATCTTTTGCAAGTGTTACTTTATGGATATATATTTTTATTTTAACGTATTTTGCAAGAATTTTTAGCATGCATTTTCTCGTTTCTGATGTCATTAAAAAAAAGATAGACAATGCGAGCTTTATTTTCAGTTAAATTCACGCACTTTCGGGTTTTCTTATGGCTTAAAAAGTTTACATAGTTTGCAAAATGGTAAAGGATTTCTTATTCAACTTGACTCAATCTACCTGCTACTGAATGCTTAACATTAATTCATTAATAGTCTATATTAATGAATCACACATATGCACGCACACGCACGCACGCACACGCACACATTATCCTGCGCAAATAATTTTATAATTATCAACATAAAACATTGTCCGCATTAATTATTGATATAATATATAACCAATTATTAATATATATTCTGTCTATATCGCTTAAAAATGGTCCCCTTACGTTTATATTTTAATTGCTTTATTCTAATATATGAGATCGCACTATATATTTTCACAAGCATCGCATATAAATAATCTTTTATACGTTGATAAAATGCAAATCGCCAAATATTTCTGAGTTCCAGAGTTTTCGCAAGACTATTCTAAGAAGAATAATCTTGCATTATGTCCATACATTCTTAGATATTGTCAAAATTTCTGAATTTGCTTTCAGTAATTAATTAATTATTTACAGACGTCTCTCTCTCCCTCTCTCTCTTTCTCTCTCTCTCTGTCTCGATATAGAATATAAAAAGTACGTGTAACATACACACGCGCGTATATGTATGAATGAGTGAGTTAAGTAAATGAATGAAAGATCACAGATACATTTTTTGATCCAAATATCATTAATGTTTACTATTTCCAATTCATATTCAGATAAAATAATGTCCTTTTAAAGCTCAATTTGTTTAAGAAATAAGGAAACTTTACCTTTAAATTTATTAAAATTTAAAGATAAAAAATTCAATAAAACAAATTTCTTTGCTCATTTGAAAGAAAAAAAGTTTAAATAGGACCTAAAAACACACACTAAAGATCAAAATTACATTTATATCTGGGAGAAGCTACATCAGAGCTTAACACGCATTGCAAATTTTGGCCAATTTTCGACTTACTTTGCTTAGTGCTATTTTTCTTACTTCATCATCCCGTTCAACTTACAAGCCGTTTCAGATTCAAGAACGTATGATTTGTAAATATATATTTTTAATAATTTTTTACTATTGGAAACAAATATAACTCATATGTTTCTAAGTCTCGAGTAACTTGTAAGTTGCGTGTAAGACGATAAGATAAGGGAAATAGCGCTAGACGGAGCAAGTTGAAAATCGACCGAAATGTGCAACGCGTCCCGAGCTTTGAACTACATAATATAAATATCATAACGCTTGAGGAATCAAGAATGATCCCTTAAGGCCTTTTTACATTGGCTGCAATGGCAGTTGCAATATTTGTCGCAAACAGTGACCACAAATTCAGAGCGTGAACTTGGCTAGCATTGTAAGATCTCACCACTATCAAAATTAAGTCATACTCCGATAAGCTTGTGCAGAAATTATATTATTATTAATTAATTATTACTGTGTAACCTTGTTGATAATGACTCTTAATTTTGACAGTTTCGTAAACTTTTGATTTTATTATGTCTAAATCGTTCTACAAATCGATTATACATTGATTAGCTGTATCAACAAAGGCTGTTCTGATATTCATTCCTAGTATTGAAAATCTATATTAGTGTACATATTAGTATACGTAACTATATTAGTATATGTTTATGTACTATACATAGTTTATGTTTATGTACTATACATAAACATAAACTATAGATTTTCATTACTGACAATGGATATCATAATATAGCCAAAATCAACAAGTTTACGCTATGAATTTACGATCATCATTGTCACGATTGTTGCAACTAACATTGCGACCAATATAGAAGAACTTTTATGTTACTGGATGTCTTATTGATATTAAATCGAGATTTAATCATAAACCCAAATTTCATTATAGTTCAGTTCAAATGTACTTGCGCAAACACATCTTTCTTCTCTTCATTTGCATTGATAACTATTTTATATAAAATAACTTAATTTGCCGGCGGCATTAAGCAAGGTGTCGACTCCTCCTGCTTTTTTCTTTCTTGCTTCTTCTTTTGACCGCGATATCTTGTTGGATTGGTGCTTGAATTAATCCTCCTCGTTGATGTCGATAGCATGTTTTTCACTCGAGCTATTCGTATAGCTCTTTGTTGTCCTTCACATCCGCACGAAAAAGTATATTCTAAATGATAATAACGTTTAAGGTTCGATTCGTCTCGGAAATTCTGCATCGCGCACCACACATGACACAATAAGTTCGGAAATCTGGATAGCCAGTATTCCGTGAACTGATCAGGAATTTCGCCGAGACTCTCCTGTGCTTTCGGGCTTAATTCTCGATAATGATGTTTCTAAAAACATACCATGATGCCAACGCTAACTTACGCAGGATGTCCCAAACCAAGAGAACGAGAAAATGTCTCGCCTTTTAATTATTTAAAATTAATTTTTAATATCAACAAAAATCGAATAATATATAATTTATATTATAAATAACGTAACATTTGTACAGAGTTGGGAAAGTTACTTTTTAAAAGTAACTAGTAACAGTTTCTTTTGCTGAAAATATAACTAGTTACAGTTACAGTTTCTTTTGCTGAAAATGTAACTAATTACAGTTACAAGTTACTGGCTATGAAAAGTAACTCGTTACAGTTACACAAAGTTACATCGTTACTTTTAAGTTACTTTCTTAAAATGATTGTAAATTATTATTGTAAATACAAAAATCTTACATTTTAAGTTTTACTAAATTGTAAGAATTTATTTCTATAATTAATATCTACCACATTAATTAGTCCACTTAACAAATTTCAAATCTGTACTTAATATAATAAAAATTTAATAATAGCTTTGTAGAAATAAAAGAATTTAATTACATGCTCCATAAATATGTTGATAAATTCCCCAAATAGCACAGAGAATTTAAAGAGAATTCAGTTGTATGTCACCAATTCTGAGTTCATTTTTAAATGCAAAAAGAATTCTTTTCACTGAACTAAACTCTGAAGAATTCTTTTTACATCTGAAAATGAACTCAGAATTGTTGATATATGACTACATTCTTTTTTAATTCTTTTTGAATTCTCTGTGCTATTTAAATTATTAAATTAATATACAATTACTATATAATTTTAATTTTATTTTTACATTCCCCAAGTAACTATTAAAGTAACTGTTAAAAAAGTTACAAGTTACTAAAAGTAAGTAACTAAGTTAAGTTACAGTTACAGGTGAGGAAAAAAGTAACTAAGTTACAGTTACCAAAAAATATAACTGTAACTATAACTTCGTTACAAGTAACGAATTTCCCAACCCTGCATTTGTATTATACTTGTGACCATTTGTACCATTGCTTATCTTCACTGACCTTATTCCGCAAAGCCCTGAGCAGATCCCTCATACTATCGCCACTGTAGCTTCTATATTTCCGTAGATCCGATGCAACTTCCACATCTATGTACGATATCCAATCATTTTCTATCACACGTTCGCCACAACTTTCCAAGGCTATTAAGGCTGGGCTGTCTAATTGATCTTTTTCCACTCGATCGCTGACATCCTGTCCACAAATTACGATAATAATAATTAAACTTTAAAAATTATACCAATAGCTTCAGTGGATAGAGCATAATCATAAAAGTAATAAAAGAACAGTAATTTTTAAAGCTTAATCGTAACATTGTTGTGATGGATTTCTCGTTATTGGATAGGCACCTTCGAATGCATTATGTCACACTGTCACACTGTCACACTGTCACACACACACACACACACACACACACACACACACACACACACACACACACACACACGTGTGTGTGTGTGTGTGTGTGTGTGTATTATTAAATCGAGATTTAATTATAAACTCAAATTTCTCATTACTGTTCAGTTCAAATGTACTCATGCAAACATATCTTTCTTCTCTTCATTTGCATTAATAACCATCATATACTATCACATTGATATATATATATATATATATATATATATATAATTATTTTTAAAAAATTTTATGAAAAGTAGACAAAATGTACACACAATCTCTAAATTATATATTTATATAATTTAGATTGTACACCTTTTCATTTCGAGTGTGGGCGAAATATGGATCTTGACAATATTAAAAAACATTTTATATACCTGGAAAAAACTCAGAATCTTTAACGAACTCCAAAAAATCGGATAATTACAAATCGCCAAAGCTGGTGGCCTGTTGGAAGGATTGTTGCAAATCATCATCTTGATGAGCAGTAGCGCTAATTCTCTGTCATTTGCAGACATGGTCTGAAGTGTTATCAAATTGCTTTCGCCACCTGCAGCAGGAATAGAATAAGTTACTTGATTAGGTGATAGTTATATTTAATATTTCTTACTGAACATCTTTGGAATAGAAATGTAACTACATAGTATATTATTAATTTAGTATATTATTATTTGTTTTACAACGATAATTCAATATATATGAATTTTATATGTATTATAGCAGTTTAATTAAAAAGATACATCAAATAGTAAATAAAACAATAGTATGAATAATAAAAATAGTTAAATACTGAAACTTGGAAATTTAACTTAATCAGTACTTACAGATGATGTTGGCTTGCCTTCGTAGAGGATCACCAAAAGGATGTTTACCATCGGAGAGAACATAATAAAAAACACAACCGAGCGAGAAGATGTCAACCGCACATGTCGCACTTTCTTCATTATCTCCAAGTATTTCCGGTGCTATCCAGCCGTCCGTTCCAGTAACGCCAGATCTTCGCGAAAATGATACGCGACCCAGTTGAAGTTTTTTGCATAAACCGAAATCCGATATCATCGCACGTACTTCACCTCGTGGTCCAGGAACGGAAAGAAGCACATTGTGAGGCTTAATATCTCTGTGGACTGCGCCAATATTACAAACTTTTATAAATTAACTTTTAACTTCCTAAAAGTAGAAATAAATGATATATATGTGTGTGTGTGTGTGTGTGTGTGTGTGTGTGTGTGTGTGTGTCTATATATATATATATATAGACACACACACACACACATATATATCTCTCTCTTATACACATCTAGATGTGTATATGAGACAGTATATATACACACACACACACACACGTGTGTGTGTGTGTGTGTATATATATATATATATATATATATATATATATATATATAATTACATCTTTTCAAAATTTACCTTTCAGAGTTGTCTATTTTTTTAAATTTAAGGTACAGTTATGTGTGAAGGAAACAAAAATATAACTCTCTGAAAAGACTATGAAAATGATATCAGTGCACATGTGAGAAAGCACATGTAAAAAGGTGTCTTTTACTTTACAACATATCCAAAGCTTTAAAAAATTAGTTAATAATACTTACAATTTCTTTCTTCATCAGACTTACCGATATCCAAAGAATGCAAGTGCGCCAACCCGAATGTTGCCTGATATAAGATATTCTTTACAGATATCTTCTCCCTATTGTATTTGCCTGCTACGTAATCTTGTAACGTAGCTTCAGCAAGCTCCAAAGCGATGTATCTGAACATACGATCCTGTTCAGTACAAAAGTACCTAACTACATTTGCGTGTGCATCTGATTCCCTCAGCAAGGCCACCTCTCGGTCAGCAAACATAAAACAATCCGGCAGCAGACGTTTCACAGCCACAGCACGACCATCAAATTCACCTCTAAAGAAAGAAGCAGAGTGAAATAAAGACTTTTCTGTATAAAAAATAATACATCTGTATGTTCTTCTGTTACATCTGTAAATATTGTATTATTATACAAATTAAAAATATAAATTACTTGTACACAAATGTTCCTTCGCATCCTTTGCCTAAGACTTGTCTCGTGTCAAATGTAATCTTTCCTACTCTCACTAAACCCTCTCCAATATCTTCCGGTATAATAGTCAAGCTATCTTTATTAAAATAACTCGTGCGACTATTTTCGCGCGAACCCTAAACAAATAATTTAACAATAAAATTTCCTGAGAAAATTATTAAAATTTTATAGATTATAAAAAGTTCTATTTTTTTTGAAAATAGAATATTTCTATTTCTATTACTAATAATTTTTTTAAATATTGAGATATTAATTGATTTTGTTAAGATTGATCGATTTTGAAAAGCGACGCTTCTCAAGATTAATCTACGATATATATTACACATACATTATATACACACACACACACACATATATATGTTGTACCTGTGATAATTGTTGAACGCCCTTAATCTGAGTATTTATATACCAAAACATTATGATAACACATCCTATGAGTATAATCATGGTTAACTTTAAACCCTTATCCTCTTGCTGATTTAACCATATTTTGCTAGCGCTGTAAGTTTTTGATATAACCATTTGCCAATTTTGCTTGCTTTCTGACTGGACTGTATCGTTAGGCATATCTGTTTGCATGGCGATTGATAGATTTGTACCGGTAATATTCAATGTCGAAGACTCGATTATCGGGTCAGATCGCCCGGTTATTTGAAGAGGCTGATTTTGTGCTTTATATTCCGCATGTACCTTATAATGATCTGAATGGAAGAATTATAGAATTATAAAAATCGCAAAATATACGTTGCGATATATTCTTATTGATTTATTTACATAATGCACGAGTGCAAATAAACGTGACTTGTACACATTACCTAACATAATAATATTTTTGGTGCGTTTGAAGCTTTGATAATCATTAGCTACATCGATGTTAGAAATAAAAACGTGATTTCCTGGCAATGGTACTTCACTGTCATCTGCATCAAGATGCGAAGTTAGTAATGGACCTTCCAGAAGCAAATGTTCAATATTGCTTGATATCGTTGTCGTGTCCGTGTCAACGAGCGATGGTAAAGCATAGAAACCATATCGATGTTGGCCAACGTATAAAGTTTTACTAGAACAAAATCACTTGAGAATTAACACGTTTACTACTATAGTTTATTCGGGGAATTCTTTTCACAGATCATATCGCATTTGTTTTCATGTAATTACATAAAACAGACTTGTTTTATTTTTATACAGATATACAAAAAAAAAATATTGTTGTCGTATATAAATATATAACGTTAGTAGCGAACATGTTAAGTAAAATTGAAAATTTTGAATAAAGATGAACTTGAAGTGAGATCTGTGCATCACACATATGTGATACTGGTAGCGAACGTTAACTTGCTAAATGT
The DNA here is from genome assembly GCF_010583005.1 of Odontomachus brunneus. Classification (NCBI taxonomy): domain Eukaryota; kingdom Metazoa; phylum Arthropoda; class Insecta; order Hymenoptera; family Formicidae; genus Odontomachus; species Odontomachus brunneus. Next base: position 226,589 of record NW_022639700.1, read on the forward strand.
TAACTTAAATATAATTAAGTTTATTATGATTAATTTATGTGAAATAATGTTAAGTTTCTTAAGATTCTTGGATATTCGCATTGTCCATCTCTTTTTAATGATGTTAAAAACGAGGAAATGCATGCTAAAAATTCTTGAAAAATACATCGAAATAAAAAGATATGTCCACAAAATGACAATCAATTAAGCACATCTCTAAAATACTTTGAACACTTTCCTTTTGCTCTAACAATTAATGAATAATCATAAAATTAACGTAATATGCAACTTTATTCTTTCTCATCTAATTTTCTCATTATTTTGTCATATTAATTTTACGAATTATTATTATAAGGGGCTTTAAAGAGACGCGATTTTTTCTCCGTTTAATATTTACGAAATGTAGAATTTTTTCCAATCTTGAGCAATTTTAACTTACAACAGCTGAATATCAGTTGATTTTGTCGCGAGTCTTTCCAATAATGAATCCAATGTTCCTTCAGCAATACTTGTAAAAGGAACTGTCAGCAATCCGTCTTCAGTTAGGGTGTACATCGCTATTATCGGACTTTTGAGATCCAATTCCCAAAGAACTATGCCTAATCTCTTATCCAGTGTCACAACGCGACCTGTTGAGCTTGTGGTAAAATGTAACAAATCTAAAATTAAATAAAGTTGTTACATAAAATATATATTCTATGTTTGATATTATGCAATATCTCTCAAAAGATCTCTTTCAGAAACAGTCAAATATCTTGAAAAATATATGTTTTAAGAAAGAAATGTTTTAAACAAATATTTTAAGGTTCAAAAAATATATTATATTTAAATAGCTGCTGAAAAGTATTTGATGTTAGAAAGATTTTAGAATATCCTGTCGAGACTAATTTCAATATTTTTTAAATTATTCGGTTTTCTTAATATAAATTAATTCCTTAGATTATTCTGCGTATAAAAATGTTAACTTGAGACTTTTTATATCTCGTCGCAGTCATGTTGAATTTATAACGTTAGAAGCGAGGAACAACGTACTGATGAAAGTTGCGTGCTATTTCTAAATTAAGATAAATATGGACGAAAGAGCATTTGAGATTGTTTGAGCATACTTGTAAAATTGTCCGAAAGATATTCCTTTCCCCTGACGATTAATAAATAGTCGTATAATAAATGATGAAATTAAGACATGCAGATAAAACATTCATTTCACATGCCTCATTTCGAAATTTATTATACGATTATTTATTGATCAAGAGAAAGGGATACCTTTCAGACAATTTTACGAATGTACTTAAGCAACCTAAAATGCTTTTTTATTCATGATTATCTTTATTCAGAAATGACACGCAACTTTCATCAGCATATCATTCCTCGCTTCTGATGTCATCACGAATTTGATATAACGAGAAGTCAAGGCGAGAAGTCAAGAAGTCATAAGATCATTAAAAAGTGTATACTCTTTGAAATATTTTACAATTTTCTCTGATACTTTTTTCGATATAAGATATGAAATAAAATATTCATTTTTTTATAACTTGTTTTTGTATAAAAAATAATAAATGGAATTCATTATTAAAGAAATATCGAAAACATAAAAACAACATAATTGCATTTTGTAAATGCATTGATGCATCAGTGTGCAAAGATTAGAATCATTAATGGATTCCTCTTGTTATTATGTACAAAAATATTAAGATTTCTGAGTACTTGTGTCGTCTATCTGCATTTAATGATGTCAGAGTAAACGCATGCTAAAAATTCTTGCGAAATAAATATTTAAATAAAAAGATATATCTATAAAACGACACTTGCAACTGATCGAGCAAATCTGTAAAATAATCTGAACAAATACTTCCCTTTTGCTGTAATAATCAATAATTTACTAATTATGACATACATCTTTTTAACCTATCTTTTCGCATGATTTCACGTTTATTTACGGTAAACTGTTGATTGTTAGAACAAAAGGGAAGTGTTTGAACTATTGTACAAATTAATTGCAACTCCATTAATTGCAAGTGTCGCTTTACAGATATATTTTTTTATTGTAAATGTATTTCGCAAGAATGCTAAGCACGCTTTCTTCGCTTCTGACGTCATTAAAAAGAAACATAATAGGATAGACCGAGGTGAATCGAATCATAAGGTGAATTAGATCAATATAAGCTCTAAGACAATTATTGTTAATATTTTGTTTTAAATGAATTGTTTTGTTATGCCAATTACTAACAGTTAGACTAATCGGGTTCACTTTGTGATCCAATTCGCCTCGGTCTATCCTACGAGTATCCAAGAGCTTTAAGGTCATCGAGAAATTTATATTTTATATCTTAGGACCGGTTTCACCAACTCCGGTTACAGTCAAAATTTGACCGACGATATCAGAGTTTCAACTGATGGGCATGAGTACTTGTCATTCTTATCCATTAGAATTTTCAGTTGGAACTAATACCGTCAGTCAGATTTGATCGTAACCAGAGTTGGTAAAACCAGCCCTTATACTGAAATATCTTAAGATAAAATTTAAAACATTTCGAAAAATATTCACTTTTAGACGATCTGACACCAGTATTTTTATATATAGAATTAATGGAAGGGTTGATTTATATTAAAAAAAAACATGATTTTACTAATAAAATGAAAATTTACTCTCTTTGACAAAACCTTTTAAAATCATTTCAAAGTAAAATAACCTTTGGCAACTAATATATTTAAGCTCTAAAGCATTTGTTTTAAACATTTTTTTTCTAAAATGTGCATTTTTAGATAAAATGTATATTTTTAGAAAGATATTCAACGATTTATAGCACTTTGGAAAACTCTGTATATATACAGGGTGTTTCAGACTTTCCTCCACAAATTTTGTGGAAACACAAAACGGTAAAAGACGTTTTTGTTCAGTTTGATCTAATGTATAAGTATACAATGGCAGACAGCGCCACTACAGCTCACATGCTATATCGCGTGTAATTCACTAATCTTTTTTTGAATATCTTGAGATTTATTGCAAATAATGCAAAACGGTATAGGACTTTTATATTTACCTCAATCCATTCTACGTTCCCACAAAAATTATGGAAAAGAGTCTGACAACCTGTATACATAATAAATAATATACCTAACAAAAATTTTAATATCATTGTTTTATAACAGGAAAATTACCGTAATTGTCGGCAACATCAGGTTCCATTTTTTCAGCAGAATAATCATAGAATGTCACATTCCATTTTCTATCTTTATGCTTACTATCAACCATAATAATATTATATTCTGTACGACCGACAAAAATAGCATTCTGTATTTTTAAAGGACAAGTATTTTTGACGTCATTAAAGCTCAAAAGTTGCTCCCTTTCACCAGTTGTTGGATCAATGCTAAACCAAGTATCAATTTTTCTACCAGTGTACAACATGCCATCACTACTTTTGCAAGGGCTATTAGCCACCAGCTGGGGAATGGTTAATGGCAGTTTTTTTAATGCTTCTGAATCTCTACCAAATAAATAAAGTGTACCATCTCTGGGGTCTGGTAGAAACATTCGCCTAAAAGCAGAAGTTAACAAAGGCTCATGTTACCTTATTTAATATATGATATTATTTATAGTTTATCATGAAAAATAGCTCCATAAAATAATTAAATATATAAAGAACATACATTTTATTCTCTGATATATCCCCAATAGGCACTTTAACTACTGGCTCTGAAACATGAATAAGTATATATAGATATTTGTGTATGTACATATGTATACACATATATTAAAAAATAATATATTTATATACAATTAAATAAAATTAATTACTACCATTGTCCTGTTGCCATCGTATTTCTCCTGATCGTTGACTAACTCCTACAAGAGATCCTCTGAGTGTAGAAAACAAAACAAGAGTATCATCTTGTTCCACTACTAGTTCAGTATTAGAATTCTAACAACAAATATTAATGTGTTCAAATTACAAATTCAAATAGGTCTTTTTTTTATATTTTCTATATATATATATATATATATATATATGTATATATACATATATATATATATGTATATATAAGTTTTTAAATATATAAAATAAAAACTTGAAGGAAAATTTGTTTTTAATATTTAATTTCTTAATTAATAATGTACAAATATATTTTCAATTATTTATGCACATAAGATACATTAAAAGTTTAAGAAAGTCTCTATAATGTATCCCTAATAAAAGAAATTATATTACATACATCTGTTACCTGCTGTCCTACACAGAGTCGCAGTATCAGCAGGATAACAAATATTTTTGGCTCAATTATTCTTCTCATTTTTATTACAATGTAATGAGTCACTGTGATGCAATCTGTATTGTTGCCATGAATGCTGTATTATTGACTAATGCTGTATAAATTGTATTTTCTGTAGATATATAATTACATAGTCATCACATAATTTTTTTTTAAGTACAATTAAAATAAAATATGAAAGGTATCCTTTCAGTGTAAGTTTAATAATAACATTTCGTTATCTTGTAACTCGGTTGGTGAGCGAAATACAGTACATCGAGAAATCTCTTAAAACAGTAAAGATTACGTCAAAAAACAAGTTTGATTTATCTCCTGTGTTGCTGCGTTATTACACCAATTACGTATATTCAAAGTCAAAATGGTCATCATAACAATCCATCTATTCTTATTATCGTGAATTTTTCAGTCTCTGTAAATTCTAATTACTGGAAATACAACCGGAAACCTAAAAGATGACACGCACATTTTGGCAAATATTTTATATGGACACGTGTCTCAAGTACAATCACAGATGTCCATATTAAACAGTCTGTTCTTTTCAGCTGCACTGCTGCAATAACTAAACTGGTGCAATAAGTAAGAGTGAGAAAATATATACTTGTCTCACATTAACTTATTGTACCAGTGCAGCTGAAAAGAACAGACCATGGCTGCGTTCCGTTTCACGCATATGCGCGCATTTATCTATAGTTCATGTTACATATATTGTAGGCAATGCGCGCATATGCGTGAAACGGAACGCAACCATATATTGCAGGATTCACACTGCGTTCCATGTCCGATGTCCTACGTACGATATCCAATAAAGAGAACAGCTTTCTAATAGAGAACTCAATTCTCGATTGGAAAGCTGTTCTACTATTGGATATCGGACGTCGTACGTCGAATATCGGACGCGGTGTGAATCTTCCATAACAGGCTATCTAATGGCTCCTGCACACAGGACGCGGTAATGCTTGCCGCGCGGCGGAAGTCCGCGTGACAGCCAATCAATATGTTGTTTTTCCGTAAGAGCTAGAAGATTATTACGGAAAGCAGCATATTGATTGGCTGTCGCGCGGACTTTCGCTGCGCGGCGGAAATCCGCTCAACAGCCAATGAATATATTGTTTTTCCGTAAAAGTTATGTCTTCTGCACACAGGACGCGGTAATGCTTGCCGCGCGGCGAAAGTTCGCGCAACAGCCAATCAATATGCTGCTTTTCGTAATAATCTTCTAGATCTTACGGAAAAACAACATATTGATTGGCTGTCGCTCGGACTTCCGCCGCGCGGCAAGCATTACCGCGTCCTGTGTGCAGGAGCCATTAGA
>NW_022639700.1:232701-236866 GCF_010583005.1 Odontomachus brunneus
CTGCGTTCCATGTCCGATGTCCTACGTACGATATCCAATAAAGAGAACAGCTTTCTAATAGAGAACTCAATTCTCGATTGGAAAGCTGTTCTACTATTGGATATCGGACGTCGTACGTCGAATATCGGACGCGGTGTGAATCTTCCATAACAGGCTATCTAATGGCTCCTGCACACAGGACGCGGTAATGCTTGCCGCGTCCTGTGTGCAGAAGACATAACTTTTACGGAAAAACAATATATTCATTGGCTGTTGAGCGGATTTCCGCCGCGCAGCGAAAGTCCGCGCGACAGCCAATCAATATGTTGTTTTTCCGTAAGAGCTAGAAGATTATTACGGAAAGCAGCATATTGATTGGCTGTCGCGCGGACTTTCGCTGCGCGGCGGAAATCCGCTCAACAGCCAATGAATATATTGTTTTTCCGTAAAAGTTATGTCTTCTGCACACAGGACGCGGTAATGCTTGCCGCGCGGCGAAAGTTCGCGCAACAGCCAATCAATATGCTGCTTTTCGTAATAATCTTCTAGATCTTACGGAAAAACAACATATTGATTGGCTGTCGCTCGGACTTCCGCCGCGCGGCAAGCATTACCGCGTCCTGTGTGCAGGAGCCATTAGAAGGTTATTACGGAAAGCAGCATATTAATTGGTTGTCGCAAAGCCATTACGTGTCTTGCCATTGCCATTGTCTTGTGTGCAAAGCCATTACGTTACTATTATGTTAATTTGTGTGTGGAGGCCCTTAAGCCCGTATCAGACTACCGACTGCACAGGCCGACCCGACTGCCGACTCTCAATGGACCAATCACAGTGAGGGGCTGACTCGGCGCCTCACTGTGATTGGTCCATTGAGAGTCGGCAGTCGTAGTCAGCAGTCGGGTCCGCCTGTGTAGTCGATAGTCTGATACGGGCTTTAAGGGCACCGCACACGAATTAACATAACAGTAACGTAAAACGTACCGTAAAAATGGACCAATTACAATTGAGTATTCACAAAGATGGCGACTTTACAGTTCTACGATACTCAAAGTGATTGGTCAATTCTTCCGGTACGTCTTACGTTACTGTTATGTCAATTCGTGTGTGGCGCCCCTTAAGCCCGTATCAGACTACCGACTGCACAGGCCGACCCGACTGCTGACTCTCAATGGACCAATCACAGTGAGGCGCCGAGTCAGCGCGGAAACGCGGAAACGCAGAAGACAAAATCTTACTAGATTCGCTACGCGTTCCGCGTCTGTTTTGATTGCCTTATATTACATGAGGCATATTTTAAGCGGAAAAGCGGTATGGGGAATTATAAAATATTAATTTTTAACAGTATTTATTAATTAAAATGCTTATATTCAACAGATAAGCTGAAAAGATAAACATATTAGTAAAAATTACAGTAAATTAAGTAAATACAATTTTAAAAAATGAATACAGATGTTTATTTGTCACCAAACTGTTCCGCTTTTCCGCGCAAATTGTGCTCCATATAATATAAGGAGAAATAAAGTCGCGGAACAAGCACGGAAAAATCCATTGTTACAAGTTATTACAAGTTGCTCAACTTAACCGCCGTTACATTAAGACGTGTTCAAATACGTTCGGACCTGATATTTTTTTGGAATTCATACCTTGGTACCTTGGATGAAAAGACAATAGAGTAAAGTTTTGGGTCTTCTGCTTTTCCGGTTTTTCAACGTACGGGAAGAAATGATTTAATTCGCGGAACGCGGAAATCTAGTAAGATTTTGTCTTTCGCGTTTCCGCGCTTCATGTAATGGTACCCTTATGGCTTCTGCACATAAGACGTGGTAATGCCTGCCGCGCGGCGGAAGTCCGAGCGACAGCCAATCAATATGTTGTTTTTCCGTAAGAGCTAGACAGTTATTACGGAAAGCAGCATATTGATTAGCTTTCGCGTGAACCTCCGCCGCGCGGCAAGCATTACCGCGTCCTGTGTGCAGGAGCCATTAGGGTCTTCGTATACGGGTGTATATCAGTTGGACACTGGGCAATTGGACACAGTCCAATCACAAGTCGCTGTTCCACGGGACCCTATAAATGTCTCTAATCACACGGTGCTGTGATTGGCTGTGTCCAAATGCACCGTGTCCAAGTGCACCGCTCCCTTCGTATACAAATTGCCGTAACCGTAGCGATAATATGTAAACTTAGGCTGAAGAACCAATTAGGATATTGATGTATTAAGATATTGATTTATGTATTCCAAAAGACTATAAAAGTAACATCAAGTTTTATCTTACGCAGAAACAACCAGATTTCAACTGGTTGAAATCTAGTTTTTTTTGCATAATAGCGTATTTGAGTGGCTCTGGGTTAATCGCTCCGAGAACGATTATTGACGTCACTCGAAAGTTCATTGGTCGAACATTTTCGTATAAATTTTGTAATTGGCTAATGGAATCTTATGACGTCAATAATCGCTCTCGGAGTGATTAACCCAGAGCCACTCGAACACGCTATAAGACCGGTATTTATAATCGGGTCTTATATTTAAGAATGTTTTAAGTTCATTTTCAGATATTCCGTAGCCAATGAAGCTAAACTTAAGACGGTCTTTAATATAAGATCCGACTATGAACACCGGCCTGAGATAAAACTTCTTTCTCCATCTGAACGTACTGTAAGGGCTATCGCACACAAATTGACATAACTGCATATGCATAGCATAAGATCGTATGGACCAATGAGCATCGAATATTAAACATCGAACACCAATATGGCGACTTAATACTCAATGCTCATTGGTACATACGGTCTTATGCTATGCATATGCAGTTATGTCAATTTGTGTGCGATAGCCCTAAGAGTCAAGGTTACATGCCAGTTAGAAATTCGGAATCCGTAACCAACCGCCAACGTTGTCAGAATAACCGAAGTGGTGTCTTAGTCTCTGGTATTACGTGCGTTTCATTAAATAAAGAGTTTTATACGAATACTTAACATTTATTATACACTCATATATATTCCTTACACAGTCTTGACAGAGTTCAAACGCTCCTTTACACACACGCAATGGCCCCGACTGCCATCGAACTAGCTGTCGCGCGTATACCGATATCTCATCGAATAAACGCAAAGAAGTGACTTAAATACTACGGACGAACTAAGCATCGAAACACTCGAATTTAATAAATGCGAACCCGAGTGGGAAACGGTTTACGTGATAGAGCCCTACGAGAGGGAAACGATAATTGCAATACTATTCAATATCGTGATAATACTCTTTTATAAAACTCTTGCAGGCGACCGAATATGGAATCCTCTCTCTCTCTATCTATTTCTATATATTCTCTCTTTACATCCGCGCGCTTACATATATATACATTCTTTTGAGATGGCGCTCAACGCAACTTAACCGCGCCGATCTAGTAATGCTATTCACCGTTAGATGGTGAGAGTAGTTCATTATTTTACAGTACCTTAACAGCTGTCGAATCGGTAAGCGTCGTTGCGCAGCTTTTTTATACCGTGGAAAAACTGTGCAACGACGCCTACCGATTCGACAACTGTCGGAACCACAGTAAGGGAATAGCATCCCAGCGTTTTTCGAGCATTTTCTAGGGTTTTTTACATTATACGGTAAAATACGTATAATACGTATAAAAACGCATTAAACGTGTACCTAGGATTACTTGCTAGATGGAAATATTTTATTCTGATTGGTCTTCTTCAGAAATGCACCAATTAGAACAGAGTATTTTCATCCAGCAAGCAATCCAGCATGAAAACAAACATCGTGTGCCGCAGGCTTTACTTATGTCACGTCCTACCGACCAGGCTGACGGCCAGTAATATTTTTCTTTGTCCAAACAACCCTTTGCCTGAGACACGTCAGGTACGAAACCTTCCTTCCCAGAAGGAAGGCATCCCAGATAGCGTCACTACCATTCGGACCCCCCCCCCCCCCCAAAGGCGGGATAACAAGAGCTGAGAAAAGGAAAGCAGCGGGCAGTCAGTCGGTCGTAGTCGAGTGCCGAAATCGGGAGCCCAAAAGTACTCCTCACCTCCAACCCCATTCTAACCCTTAGTTTTTCTAATTATTAAGTAACTAATTCTAAGTTATCTCTAACACTCCTAAACATTTACAAGTCGTTATTCTAACGTAAAATTCTTAAGTTATTAACCAATTACTTTAGCTGTTTTGTCTAT
>NW_022639700.1:237827-238189 GCF_010583005.1 Odontomachus brunneus
CTGAAATATTTAATTGAAGAGTGAAATATATTTTATAACTAGAAATCCGTTCCGTTTTTGCTACATGGGACTGGTAGAGGAAACTTTTACGGAACGGAACTAGAGAACGGAACGCTCATTATAGTAAGAAATCCGATCCGGCGTTCCGATCCGTGCTCAATGGGACGGCACCCTAAGACATTACTTAAGACGATTCGTATGTACTTGACCGGAAAAAAACTCCGATTGGAAAACTACTCTTTTATATCGTTTGTATTTCGTATGAAGAATTTTGAAGTGCAATTGAAAAGATTTGTGAGTCATTCTATTACTTGTAATTAATTGTTCTTTTTTGGACCATGTATTTAGCCGGAAATAATGAC
>NW_022639700.1:238365-240059 GCF_010583005.1 Odontomachus brunneus
GCTGTGATTGGCTGTGTCCAAATGCACCGTGTCCAAGTGCACCGCTCCCGATCAGATCGCTGCTTTCGTCTCAGGTGTACGCTGAGGTATTTCTATTGTTGGTTGAAGAAACCTTCGCTAGATATCATAATTCGGGGGACATGCTGTAAAAGGTATTGTAATTATTCTATAAAAAGAATGTATCTGTTTTTGTGCGTTTTTTCGACAATATAATGATAAAAATGTTTGCCGGGCATTAGCAAGTTGATGCGATCGAAAAAAAACCAGGAGTATTGAAATACTAGATAGTACACCGATCGTGCCTGACGGTACTTCCACAGCAGTGCTTGAGATCGATATTTCGGCCAAATACATGATTTTTTAATATTTAATTAAAATTATCTGAATGACTCGCAAATCTTTTTAATGATACTTCATAACTCTTCATACGAAATACAAACGGTACCATACCGAACCTTTGTTTAATTTACCTCCGGTTATTATTTCCGGCTAAATACATGGTCCAAAAAAGAACAATTAATTACAAGTAATAGAATGACTCACAAATCTTTTCAATTGCACTTCAAAACTCTTCATACGAAATACAAACGATATAAAAGAGTTTTTTTCCGGTCAAGTACATACGAATCTTAAGACGGTCTTAATTAATGTCTAAATAAAATTCGATTATGAATACCGGCCTATATATACTAAGTTTATGTATATATATCATTGGACGTGACAGCATCAATGCACTGAGTGTACACTATGTTCAGACAGTTCGCTAAAAAGAACAGACTTTTGATCAAATTGCCAGTCATTCCTCAGTGAGATTGGAGCAATGGCGTAGGGTCACTAAAGCTAGGTGCACTCAGCCATTTATTGAAGTCTTGAAGTCTTCCTCGGTTAGAGTGTTTCAGTCAGTTTCAGTACAGAGTGAGTGGCGTATCGGGTTGAGATTGTTGAGATCTTGCGAAGCCAATAAATAGAAGGAAAAAGAGTGTTTTAGTCAGTTTTGATTTCTTGTAACAAACGATTGATGTGTGATAAATTGAATGTGATTACATAATTTATCAGAAGAATGGGAACAGTACGAGTAATTAATGACGATCGCCATTTTCATGGTGAATTAGCCAGTGCCGGGCATAAGCTTGTAGTTGTGGACTTTACAGCAAGTTGGTAAGCAAGTTTTAGGTTATATTTGTCATTACATATTTACTCTCAATGCAACGTAAATTTTAGAATTGTTTTATTACTTTATATATGAGCCTGAAATTTTTAAAATTTATATATTGGACTATGCTAGTAATCTGTACTACGATTAATAACAGATAAATAATACTTAAAAATATATGTATATGAGTGTGTGTGTGTGTGTGTAAAAACTCAGAAAAAGCTGGTAGTGTTCAATGTTCGTATGTCGTTTATGACGTGAACAGACGATTTTTGCCGATTGTTTGGTACCAGGTTGTTTTTGGATAATTTACACTAAAAATTATATATATATATATATATATATACTAAATATTTATACAGCATAAATGTCATAAATGGCGTTACGACCTTACTGTGCCGCTTGATAATTTGTAGTTAGAATAGGCTTATTTTAGTTAGATTTTTCGCATCAGTTTGAATTGAAATATAAAATGTTATAAATTTATACTTATTTTTTACGTACAAACGTACGAGAGAGAGAGAGAGAGAGAGAGAGAGAG
>NW_022639700.1:241395-248625 GCF_010583005.1 Odontomachus brunneus
AGAGAGAGAGAGAGAGAGAGAGAGAGAGAGAGAGAGAGAGAGAGAGAGAGGAGGGAAACCATTAAAATAATCATACTCTAAACCAGACTTTCTAAAGATCTATATTTCTAAGCTTTAGATAATTAATTTGAATTTTCGAAAAGTATCAATTGTTATTAATATGTATTACTTGATTCAATTGTACAGGTGTGGGCCTTGTCAAAGAATTGCTCCTGTTTTTGAGCAACTATCCCTGAAATACTCCAAAGCAGTATTTCTGAAGGTAGATGTGGACAAATGTAGAGAAACCGCTGCAATGCAGGATGTACATGCAATGCCTACATTCATCTTTTACCGTAAACGTGCAAAGCTAGGTCAATGTCAGGGTGCAGATCCAACAGGGCTGGAATCAAAAATCCAACAGTTCTACGGCAGTGGTGACTCCAACGAAACTGACGATTCGGTCGTAGATTCTGCATCTGGACATGTAGGGGGCACCAATAATCCCTATTATCATATCTTTGGAATATTCTTTCTTACTATAATTTTCTATTACTGGAATAAGTACCAATGAAAAACTTGATATTACCTTCTGTATAATATTAATTGCAGATAAAATTTTAAATTTTCTACAGAAATTCATTTGGCTACATAAACTCGTTTTAAATTTCCTCAACTTCCACAGATTTCACTGTGTACCCCTTCCCACACATAATTACTACATTTTTGCTAATAAAACATAAGTAATGTTTAAGTATCTACTCATGCATTTAAAACTTTTTTTGTTGACACATTTCTTAATCTTTCTTAATTTTTTCTAATCAGTATAAATTAATTTTTCCAAGAAATAAATGTGTGTATTGTTAGGAAAAATTATGATAGGGGAAACAAACTTTGATCAGGAATTTTGTTATAAATATTTAATTAATTTGTGATTTACGGGTTAATATAACGTTAATATAACATTTTTTGTGAAAAGAATATGTAAATAAATTACATTTATTTTATCGAATATTTTTTATATCTCTGTTTTTGTTAACTTGTATGGCGTATTTTGACACAACTATATGGAAAAAAAGAGAGACAATTAAGGAACTCAGAGCATACACAATAGTATATGCAGTTGAAATTTTATCTTAAAAAATTTGAGAATATATCAAATTAAAGCTGGAAATATTAAACTTATAATGATCTTTTGTTTCCATAAAATTGAAACTATTGCATTGTGTTTTTTGATTATGTAGATCATAAATATAAAAATATCAATATTTGTATGACTTAATAATTAGCTGCTAATTTTGTAATTTCTTTGTTTTTCTAACTGTTTATATAAATGTTAATTATTTTTAGTTTTAATTCATAATAGATTTGTGTATATAACCTTAATGTTAATGTTAACGTTATTGTTAATAATATAATTACAACACACATACATACGCGCATTCGCGCGTATACATATTTACTTACTTATATATAATAACCTTTATATATTTTTATCACATACAATAATACGAATAAATCAATTAATTTTATAATTAAATAAAGATTTAATAAAAATCAGAATTACAATAATGTTAATTAGTACAATCATAATATATTTTTAGTATTTTAAAGTTAATTAATGTTAATAATATCATAATTATGTAGTACTAATAACTGATATTGATAAAAATTGAAAGCTACTTAAAAATATTTAAAAAACTACAGTTGAAAAAAACATTTTGTCCAATATTTTGCATAATTATATAATTACATAAAATAGAAGTAGAATTCAACTTGTGATTCTATAAAATTAAACTAAGTGATGATCATTTTTTATTTAATTTTATGATTAGAATTAATACTTTTTCAAATTTATTCTCGTGCGTACATATATAGAAGAAGATAAATATAGAAAATTTTTTAATTGATATAAAAAGATAGATTTAGTTAGATAAAATCAGGTCAAACATCCGAAAAAGGATAGATATAAACATTTAAAAAAGTTTTCTTTAATATATGCCATTACAAGTATAATGAAATATAGTGTTAAATAAAAGCTTTAATGCAAAGATGCTTACAGACGACCATTTTACTTTGCTACTTTTAGCATAAGAAATGAAAGAAAAACAAGGATATCATTTATTTTCACTTAATTAATGTTATATTTCACTTAATTAATGTTATATTTCATTGAGGAATTTCGGTTGCTTTCCAGATGGATTTATCTTGTTTTATAACGAAACAACAATGTGAATGTTTGAACGAGTCGGATTATCACACTTTTTCTCAGTGCTTGAACTCGGATAGCGGATACCTACAAAGTGACGAGGATGAACAGTTGATAATGTCTATTGCGTTCTCACAGCCTGTCAAGATTTACTCGCTTAAAATCAAAGCACCTACGGAGAATGGACCGAAAAATATTAAACTGTTTATCAATCAACCCAGGACGATCGACTTTGAGATGGCGAATTCCAATACGAGTATTCAAGATCTAACGTAAGCTCTGAACATGCATTCGCAGCTAATATGATCTCTTAAGTGAGGATCACAGTAACTAAAAATGTTGTTTTCACGAGAGAAATACATAAGAAAAGTGTTTTTGATTTTTCAAAAATTAACAGATACCCTTAAAAGTACAAATTAGGTCAACTTAAAACATTATTTCAAAATCATTTTTTTCATGTGGACAACAAATAATATGGATTTGTAATTCAGTAATTTTTGGAGCAATAATAGATTAAAACAATTTCTTTATAATACAGATGTTCTAAAATAAAAACAAAATAATTTATGTAATTCTGATGTAATTCTGGTGCAGGTTATCAGCTAAGGATCTTGAAGAAGGAAATCAAATTCCTCTACGCTACGTTAAGTTCCAGAATGTGCAAAATCTTCAAATCTTTGTGATAGACAATCAGAACGCTTCGGAAACAACAAGAATCGATCATTTAGTTATAATCGGCTCACCGATCTCAACTACCAATATGGGAGAGTTTAAAAGAGTGTCTGGCAAAAAAGGAGAGAGCCACTAAAAGAGTTTTCTACAAGAACGACCTATTTTATTCGGAATTTCAATTTACGTACTAACATTCCTTCATCGTTTCATTATTTTCTGTTTACAAGATCTAATGTAACAACCGTGCGCTCGTAATAAAGTTTCATTTGGTTATTATGCAAATTTATTCGTAATATTTATTATTAATTAAGGTTCCTGTGCTTTCGCTGTGGCCATTATGATTAATGGCATTAGAAGCGAAAAAACGTATGTCTAAAATTTTTGCGGAACACGTTGAAATAAAGGGATATAATATCCATAAAATAAGATTTAGAACAATTAAGCCTATTTGTAAAATATTCTGAAAACTTTTCTTTTACTCTAACAGTCAATAAAATCAATAAAATTAACATAGCAAAATCATGAGAAAAAGTAGGTTAAAGAAAGAAATATATAGGGAAAGATCAATAAGACTTCATAACGTTGGAGAGTGTTGTCTGTGCTTACATGTTTTTAACTTTTGATTGCTCTTCTATTATGCTATTTTTATGCTGGTTTGTGATTTTTTACTTTAACCTCTATTTCTTATTGACTCTCTTCCACCTGTCGGGAAACTTTTGGGTGAATAACATTTGTTTTTCTGACTATCACTTTTGTCTACTATCAACTGCAGACATAACACTTTTGGACTTGTTTTTACAAGATTGTACGTGCTTAAATTGAGCACTAACACCATTTTTCCCCTCCTATAGTATATCTTCCGATATTATATTAATATTAGTATTTTTCGTATTCCGATTTGCGAAATATATATTGCATTGAAGTTGATTAATCAACCGAAACGTCACGTTTGCATTGAAAAGATTTTTGTATGTAACATTAAACCGCATTAACCTCTACGCTCTACTACCCACTATAACTCTGAAGTCATAATCCAGTTTCATCATTATTTATTTCCAATATGAATATTGTTCTATTTTTTACTTTAAAAAAGAAGATTGCATATCACGTTAATTTTATGGTTATTTATTGATTATTAAAGCAAAAGAAAAGTTTGTAGAATATTTTTAAAATTTGATCAATCGATACCAAGTGTCACATTATGGAAATATCCTTTTATTTTAAGATGTTTCGCAAACATTTTGGGCATGCATTTTTCGCTTTTGACATTATCGATCAAAAATTACGCGACGAGAGGCCAGGAGTCTTAACGAAATTAACCTCCTGTTCTCACATTTTTCCTTTTTATTCGAAAATTAATTTTTTTTTTAATCAAAGATCCTTTTTTATCGAAGATTAAAACATACGTTATTTTTAATCAATAACGCTGTAAAATAATAATAAGATATCCATAGTAATTAAAGTCTCCTTTTAATTATTTCAAGTATTGTAAGAAAAATAGCAAAATAAATTAATTTCAAAAATCTAGACTGGATAATTTCGAATTTTGTACGGCGGACGGAATACTCAATTTAGATACATATTGTTATTGATACTTTGACATTTTGTAATATGAATTTTCAAATAATCGAAAAAAATTCACTAACAGGCTTTGTGAATTCGCCAAGTACCGCCGCAACGACAAGCTCGCGTCCATCTTTGGTCCCAGGCTCTAACTGCAGCTGTTCTCGTCATATTTTGTACTTGCGCTTTACCACCGCATCTGAAAATATAACGGAGAGTATAATTATAATGTTATCAAAATGTAGAATAGAAATGTCCACATTCTTTTTATTCATTGCTATAATTATTAAAACGATAATACCTCGTGCATTGCTTTACTAAAAGTGGCTGTTTCCCCAGATATAAGTGTCGAATAGTATCTACAATTTGGCCACTATGCATGCAACCTTCAACAGGATTCATTTCGGGTGTAAAAAATAATTGTTCTGGTTCCACTCCATACTCCAGCTATAACCATAAATTATTATAAAAAAAAGAAAATAATATGTGAATATGATACTAAATAGAAATTTGAATACTTTTAATAAATGACATGGAGATTTAGTTGAAGAAATAATTGAAATTTCTGTACAGTTTTTACCTGTAGTGGAAGATTCTGATAAAACAAAACTGGTGAAACTATAGCGGTTATACTGTTACCCTGGTGCAATTGTGGAATCATGATTTGATTTGGTAGTAAACAACAATCATCTGGAAAAGGGATTATCTTAATAGAATTTTACTTACAATCTTAGTATCTTCAAATTTCCGATGTTACATCATTTAAATATTATATAGACTCTAAATTGAACAAAAAATATATCTATACATATAAGATAATAGCCATAGTATTTGCAGAGGAGTGAATAAAGAGGAGAAGGATAATAGAAAATAAATATATAGAAGATTCAATAAATTTATTTATTAATAACATTATCTTCTTTATTCTTATAATAGCATTTCTTCAAAACATTTTTTCTTATCAAAGATTTTTCTTTTTTGTCAAACTTTTTGTTTTTTTAATTATTATAATTATATTAATAATCAAATTAGCTCGTAAAATGGATAATTTTTATACATTTTCTTTGTT
This sequence comes from Odontomachus brunneus, assembly GCF_010583005.1. Lineage (NCBI taxonomy): Eukaryota > Metazoa > Arthropoda > Insecta > Hymenoptera > Formicidae > Odontomachus > Odontomachus brunneus. Next base: position 246,888 of record NW_022639700.1, read on the forward strand.
GGATTGTAATATTAAAATTGGTTTTTCCACGTTTATTTCCAATTGCTCCTCTACGCTCGAATCGATTTGAAGAAAAACCTCCGTTTTTTCGTTAACTGGACTCTCCACATCTGCTATAAAGTAATTCGATTCGCACTTCATATTTCTACTTATCTTCTCATTCTTCTCATCTTCAATATTTTCTATATCCTTTCCGTTCGTTATATTTGTGTTCTTCTTTATTTCCTCTTCTTTTTCTGTATCACATTTTGTGTTCTCAGCTTTTTCCGCTTCACGAATCAGATCGATGAAAAACAATTCTCTTGGCGTCATCGGAGATTTCGGCGACTTTACTTCATCCTTTGAAGACAATACGGTTACTATCTTCGAACAGTCTTGCAAGGAACTTTTCTCGATGTAATCATTGGCATCATTCAGCTCATTCTCATCCTTTTCAACGTGCACAACACCAATATCATCGATGTTTTCACCGAACATTTGTTTATGTATCACCAGAGGTGATAAATCTTTTCTACGAAAATTATCAGAATCATTCTTTGCTTCTTGATCTGACAGATTATTTGTTTTTTTTGTTTCGGGAAAATTTGCATTTCTTGAAGATATCTGATGAGCATTTAAAAGTTTTGCCATATCATCCGAACCATATTTTGAAGTCATAAGACTGATTTCGGGATCTTGTCGAGTCTGTAAATATCTCCAAGAGATTACAAGTGCACACATGATCATGACCCATATTAGAAACGCAACTATCCAGAAAAGAAAAGGCCAATATGAGAGCCAATGCGTCTTCGACGTATCGCATATTGCCAAAATTAAGGGACACAGAATAAACCAATAAACCACGAAGACACTTAAGATTGACCAACCAAAAGACAATTGTCCGCATTTCTTCAGGTCGGATTGCTTATAGCTCTGGCACTTCTTTTCTTGCAGTAACTTGTTTTCGTTTAAAACAGAAGAGTCTTTGTGCTTGATCGCAAACTTAGTTGTCATGATACTTTCAGTAGATCTTGCTTCTTGTTTCTTTATTATATTTTTATGTATCAGTATGTTTTACAGACCGTATTTATTTTGTATCTTTATCGCACTTTATTGTATTGTTGTACACATACTTTTTTATATATATATATTTCTTTTACTTGCACATCTTCTAGTTTATACTATTACATTGTTTTAGCAATGTTACATTTGAATGTAATAATTGTTATGCAGCTCTTATACACAATGCGAAGTATTTAATATACTTCTGAATTACTTCGTCTCTCTCTACCCGAGATTATTTTAATAATTCAGGATGTGGTTATTTTATCACTTCCTGACCACAAATCATAATATAAGAAGTGTTTCAAAATCACAGATGAAGATTTAAGGTAGCTATGGTGAATTATTTTTTTATGGATTTTTTTAAATTGTAAATGCATATTAATGGAAATACTATTTGGATATCTACATCGGAGAAAAAATTGACTATTCGGAAACTGAGATATTAGTTGATTTTTTATATATATATCTCATTTCAATTTTTAAACTCCTCTAAGTTAAATATTCAAGATTTTTGATAAGTTCTATAATATATAGTTCTATAATATACAATTCTATAATATAATATTTTTTATGATTATTTTGACCCGTTCTATCCGTACACGGCGGTTGCTCGATCAGTTATCGGATATCCTGTGTATGTATGTATGTATATATGTATATATATATATATATATATATATAATATATATATATA
>NW_022639700.1:248710-249812 GCF_010583005.1 Odontomachus brunneus
ATATATATATATATATATATATATATATATATATATATATATATATATATATATATATATATATATATATATAATATATATATATATATTATATATATATATATATATATATATATATATATATATATATATATATAAGATTATTACATGATTTTGCGTGATAATGCACTCATCTTCTTTAATTAATAATTAAAAATCTATGTGATTATTTGCAAAATGATAGAGAACTTTTTTATTCAATTTGACCTAAAGTATAAGGACACGACGGCAGTCGCTATTATAACTTATTTACCATATCCTACATGATCATTCACAAATTTTCTATAATTAATATCTCGATAATTATTGCGAATATCGCAAAATAGTATAGGACTTTTATGTTCACCTCAAACTGTTCTACGTCCTCACAAAATGCCCGGAGGAGAGTGTGAGACACCCTGTATATATAGGATGTCTCACAACCACCATAAGATATTTAATAGCGTATTCTAAAGATAAAGTAGAGTAAAAAATCCTAATACAAAAATATCGAGGCTACAATAGTTTTTTAATTATAACCGATCAAAGATTACCAGTAATATTGCGTAGAATTTGCGCGCTCAAACACGTAGTTAAACAGCACGCACACAGCACATACACTTACCTTTTAGCAATGATGTGTAAATAGCTGATTTGGAGGCAGAGTAATAAGCGATACGTTACTCCGCCTTGAAATCAGCTATTTACACATCGTTGCTAAGAGGTAAGCCATTTTTTTTACACACAGAGCCTGTCCTACCGCTTGTAATGAGCTCATTCGTTTATACATTTTAATTAATTACGGAATATAAATATTGAGAAAATTTCAAAATGGTATATAACTTTTATGATTATTTTGACCCGTTCTACCCGTATACGGCGGTTGTTCGATCAGTTACCGAACAACCTATATATTAGGACCTTAACTTAGTTTCCGCCCGCAAATGTTAGATGGCAATGCAAACAGTTCTAGTAGTCATTACTAACGAAACAGGTAGTTTGTGATTAATTTCGACATTTCTCGATAACATTCAGTCAGCATACACAATTATTTTCCTAAACAACAATTTCTTTTGCTTTGTGA
>NW_022639700.1:253848-255217 GCF_010583005.1 Odontomachus brunneus
AATATGTAATAAAAAATAGGGGATGCCGTTTAAAAAAATTGAGGTGACTTTCATGTGACTTTCAAATAATTCTTCAAGGTCAAAGCAATGGTACCATCTTATGGTCCCCTCGAAACCAAACAACTTTTGTCTGAAAAATTTTTCTCTCCCGTGCTTGATTTTCGACATATTCGACTGGATGGATTAAAATGGTCCACCCTGTATATATATATTACATACAAATATTTTACAAAAATCTCTAAATTACTGACTGCTTTGTTTTGAAGATATAACGGTGGAAAATTTACAATTTAATTAAATAATATTCAAGATATATATACATACAATATGTATTTAAAACAATTTTGGAATAGTCTAATATTAAAAAAAAAAACATGTTGCAAAAAAATGTTTTAGACAGAAGTCAATATTTTATGATAGTGCTTTTAGCTCTTCATCTTGTAGTAGACATGCAATGATCTTTTCAAATTCGGTTTAAATGTTTTAAATGAGATCATATGGTTCTTTTTAATATAAACCGATTTTTAGAGCCATTCTGTGTATAAAAGTATTGGAGTCAAATAATCACAAAGTAAATACTTTTCGAGATACATATATTAAGCGATACGTGGTACCAAGTGCTGTGATGCCAAGTATATAAAAAATCATCGAGAAATTACTATTATGTTCACGTCATGCACAACGTCGTCCCACTACAAGTTTTTTCGGAAGTTTTTTGTAAATTAACCTTTCCATTAAAATATCTTCCATTAAAATAGACAGTAATAAAAAAAAGTAACGGTACATTTCTAATATAATATGGAAATAAGTTTTCGATTGCGATCAATTAAAATCTATGTGGTTAATCCTGAGTTCACAAATCTCTGAATCCGAAATTTCAGTTGAAAAAGTCAAATTTCTTCTGACTTGGACTTTCAGTATTACATGTACATACGTACAACACACTCAAAGCGAATTTGTTCTTTAAGTCGCATCCGCAGTGTACGAATATATTTGGATGTATAGGAATATAAATGAACGTAGGCACGCACACATTTTCCTGCACATTCTTCAGCAGTTTTACTGCTGCTTGATGCGCATACCTAAATGTACCCAGCAAAAATCGATTGACGGCAAAACGATGTCAAATCGACATCAAAACTATCAAATCGACGTCGATTTGATATCATTTTGCTATCAATCGATGAGCTATTTTTCGTTGGGTATATGATATAGATGTGTAAATGATGTAAATGAACATAGGTATGCACCCATTTTCCTTCATATCTTTTACAACTGCTGCTTGATACATCACCCAAAAAAAAAGTATTTTACGTACGAAGTGAATTTTCCTCTAACCCCATGTTCTAAAAGAAATATCTTACAGAAA
>NW_022639700.1:255227-257563 GCF_010583005.1 Odontomachus brunneus
TCTCGGAATAATCTACGAAGCTTTCGTGAGAACGTAGAGCGGGTTAAAATAAATAAAATAAATAAAATAAAAGTCCTATACCGTTTTGTGGTATTCGTAATAATAACCGAGAAATTAATTATGAAAAGTTAAGGAAAAGCGTGTGCTGAATAATAGAGAACGGATCGCTCGAATCACAGCGCAGCAATAATATAGCACGCGGATGTCGCACGTGGCGATTGGAAGACAATGCACTGCCTATATTTATACCGCTATGCTCCTATCATGGATGTAGGAATATAAGAATGGAGTGTAATTCCGGAGGGGTGAAACCACAGAGAGAGAGGGACGAGGTAAAAACTGTGCCTAGTTTTGATTGGTTTTTACTATGCGCAAACATAATAGTACCGTCTTCGCGTCCATAGGTCTGTTGTTTTCAGCTACACTGTTGTACTGGTGCAATAAGTTAGAATGAGACAAATATGTTTTATTTCACTTTAACTTATTGCACCAGTATAGCAGTGCAGTTGAAAAGAACAGACCACATGATGAAATAATAATGGAAAATCATGTAATACATTTATTGCGAACCATATTTCAAAAATATGTTAAAATTAGGTTGCACCATTATGCGGCTACTATTAAAGATAAATCAAATAGCAACAGTTTTTAAATAAATTAATATTATTTAAGATAATTAAAATATATATTTTTATTGTATTAATTTTTTTTTCATCGTATTATTTTTCATTGTATTTTTTTATTATATCAATTTTACTTTATGTATGTTATTTCATAACATATTTATGAGCAGAAATTTGCAAATCGACGCATAAACTATCTTTAAGATATCTTTAATAGTTCTTTAAGAAAGATCATTATGACATTTCCTAAAAACTCTTAAAGATATCTTAAAGATGGCTAATGCGTCGATTTAAGAGCTTCTATTCACTAGGTAGCAACAAAAAATCGTCTATTTTTTCCATTATTTAAGTTGTTTTATCAATACTTTATATTACATTTTTATCCTTACAAATTGCTTCCCACGATTTTATTATTGAATGTTTGCATATAGGGTGCGACTCACGGATGCAAATTTTATTCTATTTTCGATTGATTTTTATATTTAGAATAACTTTCTTGTATATAGAATATTCGTGTTCGGTCGAGGATTAGCCAAATTCTTCTTTACTCGACAAATCTTTAACCTCGATTTTCTTGAAAACGAAGTTGCAATAAAAAAATGTTATTCTTTTTTTTATCTATTTTTGCATAGAATCGCCTCCTATCCACTATGTTATTAATTTTTCACGTATTATTCTGAAATATATCTTCATGTTCTTAATATTTCGTTTATAATTGGCGGTACTGCGCATGTTGAGTACAACTCAACCAATCAAATTCAGGCATAATTTTAGAGATATTTCGTCCCTCAAATCGGTTTCACCCCCTTTATCCATAAACTCAGCTTACGCTCTATCCTTATATTCCTACATCCATGGCTCCTACATCTCGCCACAGCGCGGAGCGGCAAGACGTAGGAGCGCAGCGGTATAAGTATAGACAGTGCGTTATCTTCCAATCGCCACGCGCGATATCCGCGCGCTATATTACTCTATGTTCTCACGAGAGCTTTGTAGATTGTTCTGAGACACCCTCTGTGTGTGTGTGTGTGTGTGTGTGTGTGCGTGTGCTACACACACACGCACACACACACACACACACCACCACCACACAAAAGGCTAGGAATAACAACTAGGCTGATAGCCTAAAAAACATAAACACAGGAGAAAAACAAGAATAACTTTGTTTTTCGTATCTCGAGCCAGACGATATGACCGGCTTAGTTGTTTATTCGCTCTCATCGAACGCGGTTATTCATTCACGACGTAATATCACACGTACTCAGTCAAAACTCGCACATACCCGCGCTTCACGATAACGCTTCTCAATCTTTGTATTTTAAAAACGAGTCGTGCTCTCTCGCATTTTACTCTTTGTCTTTTCCCTTTCTTTTTCCAACTACAATTTCAAATTTCTTTTTTAAAAATTTTAACCGACAAAAAAAAGATAATGCTGTTTCTTTATCGAAAATTTGGAGACCATATTAGATCATACGAAGAAGTAACTACACATTCAATGCTGCATATCCTGAACGCAATTTTATTTCTAAATCCACCGTTCAGAAGACAGTGATACGTTTTTACAAAACAGAAACAGTTAAAGACCAAAATCCTTTTAAGCCTCATAACTTTAAATATGCCTAATAAAAAAATACTTTATTATAGGTTTTTAGAAAGCCCTTGAAATAAACTACAAGAATATGTAATAAAAAGTGAGGGGTCCAATTAAAAAAA
>NW_022639700.1:257573-258871 GCF_010583005.1 Odontomachus brunneus
TGTTAATTTGAAGCATAATGCTGTCTTACGTGCAGTTCGAGAGACACGAAGAACTGTTGTTTCGCTGCGTACTATCTCTCGTGTACGATTGGTTGAAACCAAGCGCCACGCTTAGAGTTTCCACCGTCAGTGTTTTTCATTTCATATAGCATTAAAAGTGGACATCTACAGATACACACAAGCACCCCGGTCAAAGTTTTCTGATCTTTCTTTCGTGTGGATGTGATAAAATTTATTAAATCCGAAGAAATATTTTTGAGTTGAAGTAATATATTATATAAGAGAAAATTAAAATTAAGAACAAATATATTTGCACTGTACATTCAATATGAAATTCCTCTATTTTTAAGAATTATGTTTAAGATTATTTTTCTCTTGATTTCAAAGCAATCCTCTTGAGGCCATATATAACAGTAAAATCCTTTAAGATTTAGAGAATTCCACTTCTATTAAAATTATTTTTTTTAGGTGATATATTCGTACATAGAAAAAAATGAATCTTTGACTTACGTATATTTTTATTCTTGAACGCTATTTGCTTCGTTTGAAGAGAGCATGAAATGCTCTCTTCAATTTAAAGTGTTTACTTACAACAATAATAAATAAGTTTATACGGAGTATATTTTATTCTTAAGATAGTATTCTTATTTCTAAAATCGTAATATGATTATAATAAACCTAATCACATGATTTTAAAACTATTTACTCTTGGATTAAGAATTATCATATGTTTGTATATACCATATATTAGTATATATTTGAAAGTGCGCTTCATTTACATTCGAAAGTCACTTGTTTCGTGTTACCCGACAATAGTGCGTATGAGTCTAGTACGCACATGTACACTCAGTTGCGTTGATGCTATACCATTCCCCAAATCGATAGTCACTAAAAAGTTTTGACTAGCCGTATTCGTTTCTAGCTGATCGTTTCTCATGACAGTTGATTCATCCGGCAAGCGGGAATGTGTCAAAATAGAAGTGACATTTTGACAGCTTGACATTTCATACATACGTGTTTTTATTTGTTCACGTGTAATGCGTAATCAGTAGAAGAAGAATAAGAATGTTAAAAAAGGTAAGAAGTTAATATACAAAATTATAATAAATTTATATACATACAACATAAAGGGTCTCTACTTTTAATATTTTTACGCGATTTGCTCTCAAATTATTCGTTATTAATAAACATTCTACTTTATTCGAATAAAGTAAAAACTTCTTACTTATCTTTTTTAACATTCTTACTCTTCTTTTACTGATTGCGCGTTACATGTGAGCGGATAAATTTCTGATAAA
>NW_022639700.1:258881-259219 GCF_010583005.1 Odontomachus brunneus
ACTACAAGAATATGTAATAAAAAGTGAGGGGTCCAATTAAAAAAATTCAACTTGACCTTTGTATGACCTTCGTCCTCCACCCAAAGTCAAATTTTTAACCATCATTAGATACATTTTATTAAGCCCTACTATTTTGCTATTTACATATTTTTCGCTACAGTTGATCTTTTTCGAGATATTTGACCGTTTCCGGACTTTTTGCCAACCCTGTATGATTAGTAAATCTTGGAAGGAGTGAAAGAAGGTGGAATTTTGAACTAAAAGTTCCTTTTCCACTTTTGGCTCAAGCCATTATTTACCGAGTTATTAACTCTTGATGTTTCCCAATGAGAAGGCGC
>NW_022639700.1:259229-260326 GCF_010583005.1 Odontomachus brunneus
TTTGAAGTTTCCCAATGAGAAGGCGCGCTACCATATTACGCAGGTGCGTCGCGCACCGTGTTACCTCTCGTCCTTGCCCGGGTTACATAGCTTCTGTTAAAATTTTGCCAAATTCATTAATACATGAATAAATAAATAAAAACAGTTAGAAATCGATCAACTAATTAGTTTGTTTGAAAAAATTATTCATACATTGTCCGAAATTAATAAATACATAAATAATTGATGTCAATTGTGTCTTTTTATGTTTCTCATCATTTGAAAAAATACATACATAAATAATTAATTAATTATTATTTAAATTAATTAATTTATTATTTTAGAAAGTAATAAAAACGTAAAAAGACACGATAGGACATCAATAAAATTATGTATTCATTAATTTCGGACAATGTATTAATAATTTTCTGAAATAAATAAATTAATTAATCGATTTCTAATTGTTTTTATTTATTCGTTCAGGTTTTTTTTTAGAAAGGAATTTAGATGGAAGAAAAAAAGTTTGAATGCAATTCTTAATTTAAAAATAACCAAATATTTAAAGTAATGTAATATTTAAGTAATGTAATATTTAAAGCAATGTAACCCGGGCAAGGACGAGGGGTGGCACGGTGCGCGACGCATTTGCGTAATATGGTAGCGCGCCTTCTTATTGGGAAACTTCAAGAGTTAATAACTCGGTAAATAATGGCTTGAGCCAAAAGTGGAAAAGGAACTTTTAGTTCAAAATTCCACCTTCTTTCACTCCTTCCCAGATTTACTAATCATGGGACACCCTGTGTGTATATATGTATATACAGGGTGGACCATTTTAATCCATCCAGTCGAATATGTCGAAAATCAAGCACGGGAGAGAAAAATTTTTCAGACAAAAGTTGTTTGGTTTCGAGGGGACCATAAGATGATATCATTGCTTTGACCTTGAAGAATTATTTGAAAGTCACATGAAAGTCACCTCAATTTTTTTAAACGGCATCCCCTATTTTTTATTACATATTCTTGTAGCTGACCTCGAGAGCTTTCCAATTGACATTCACATTGTAATGAAATATTTCTTCATTGAGTACTTTTCGAGTTATAAAGCTCCAAAGTTGCAA
>NW_022639700.1:260336-261902 GCF_010583005.1 Odontomachus brunneus
TATATAAGAGAAAATTAAAATTAAGAACAAATATATTTGCACTGTACATTCAATATGAAATTCCTCTATTTTTAAGAATTATGTTTAAGATTATTTTTCTCTTGATTTCAAAGCAATCCTCTTGAGGCCATATATAACAGTAAAATCCTTTAAGATTTAGAGAATTCCACTTCTATTAAAATTATTTTTTTTAGGTGATATATTCGTACATAGAAAAAAATGAATCTTTGACTTACGTATATTTTTATTCTTGAACGCTATTTGCTTCGTTTGAAGAGAGCATGAAATGCTCTCTTCAATTTAAAGTGTTTACTTACAACAATAATAAATAAGTTTATACGGAGTATATTTTATTCTTAAGATAGTATTCTTATTTCTAAAATCGTAATATGATTATAATAAACCTAATCACATGATTTTAAAACTATTTACTCTTGGATTAAGAATTATCATATGTTTGTATATACCATATATTAGTATATATTTGAAAGTGCGCTTCATTTACATTCGAAAGTCACTTGTTTCGTGTTACCCGACAATAGTGCGTATGAGTCTAGTACGCACATGTACACTCAGTTGCGTTGATGCTATACCATTCCCCAAATCGATAGTCACTAAAAAGTTTTGACTAGCCGTATTCGTTTCTAGCTGATCGTTTCTCATGACAGTTGATTCATCCGGCAAGCGGGAATGTGTCAAAATAGAAGTGACATTTTGACAGCTTGACATTTCATACATACGTGTTTTTATTTGTTCACGTGTAATGCGTAATCAGTAGAAGAAGAATAAGAATGTTAAAAAAGGTAAGAAGTTAATATACAAAATTATAATAAATTTATATACATACAACATAAAGGGTCTCTACTTTTAATATTTTTACGCGATTTGCTCTCAAATTATTCGTTATTAATAAACATTCTACTTTATTCGAATAAAGTAAAAACTTCTTACTTATCTTTTTTAACATTCTTACTCTTCTTTTACTGATTGCGCGTTACATGTGAGCGGATAAATTTCTGATAAAAATACGTATGTATGGAATGTCAAGCTGTCAAAATGTCACTTCTATTTTGACACATTCCCGGTTGCCGGATGAACCAACAGTCATGGAAAACGATTAGCTAGAAACGGACACGGCTGGTCAAAACTTTTTAGTGACTATCGATCTGGGAAATGGTATAACATCAACGCAACTGAGTGTATGTACAGTCGACTGGTATCATTGCGGATGTGCTCATCAAGATGACAAAAACAGACGTAAGTGACGAGTTTTTAAGTGATATCTTTCACAGCACCGACAGTAAGGTTATGGGTAGATTACAAGCTTACACATTTTAATAAGCATGTTACTGCAATCTGCCATTAACCTTATAAGATAATCTTACATTATAATATTGTCATAAAATTTAATATAATCTTTAATATTTCAGCAAACTTATGTGTAATTATTTCACTTTCTGTGTATCTTGAAAATACTACACAATTGAAATATAGTTTATTAATAATCATTTAATTGTATATATATATATATATATATATATATATATATATATATATATATATATA
>NW_022639700.1:263880-265367 GCF_010583005.1 Odontomachus brunneus
AATCCACGAATTACGGTTTGAACTGCTTGACCATCCACCTTACTCACCAGATCTAGCCCCAAGCGACTTCTTTTTGTTCCCTCATCTAAAAATTGCGCTCGGAGGACAGAGATTTTCGTCAAATGAAGAGGCAATCACCTTCGTGAACAATTATTTTGCAGAGAAAAACGCCGAGTACTATTTCGACGGGTTACAGAGATGGGAGCATCGCTGGGAGAAGTGTGTAGATTTACAAGGAGACTATGTTGAAAAATAAAAAACAATTTTCAGAAAAAATGACTTGTATCTTTGTTAGGTCGGAAACTTTTCAGACCACCCTCGTACATAAGATTGCGAAGCTTATACAGTGTGATGAGATGGGACGTCTAGTTACGGGAAAATATAATTAGGATACTCAGGAAATGTATATACATACTATTTTATTTATTATAGAGGAAAAGGAGAAAATTATATGATATTGAAAATTATATGATATCATTATATTTGATGAATCGTGCGCGATATAGATGAGCTTTAATGATGATGTGTGCTATCGTGTGCTTGTACATTAGGTTCAAACTAAAGGACTAGAAGACATTTTTATGAAAAAAAAAAAGAAAATTTCTAATTAATGAAAAACAGTTATATATATTTAAATCAAAAGACTCTAAAGTAATAAAACTAATATATTACTTGATAATGCTTTCATTGAAAATAAACGCGATATACATTTTATACATTATTATAATACATATACAAATAATATATATATAAGTAATTTACACAACTACTGATAAAACTTCTGATAAAAGAATACTTCTCATAAAATAACAAAATTTTCTTGTAACATGTAGGTATGTATCTATGTATGAGATGAAACTTATTAAATAATACAAGAGAAAGACAAACATTGCTGTAGAGACACGTTTTTAAAAATAAGTACATACTTATTCTTCAATTTTCAGGCTTTGAATCTTTTATTTACCACAGTCTCAATAAGTTGAGATTTTCTTTTTTGTACTTTTTTCTCACTTTTTAAATTTTGCTTCTTTTTCTTTATTTCGGAGATTTTTTAAACTTAATATTAGTTCTCGCAAAATTACTATACTCGTTATAGATTAAGTCGAACTGTTTGCATTGATTCAGATTTCTCAATATTTTTTTTATGCTTTTTCTCTTCAGATATTAATTTCAATTTTAAATTATGTTTTCTACCTGTATTTTTATATGTTCTGACATAACTTCTTCCCAAGATTGGTAACGTTACTTTATAAAAGTAACTCGTTATCGTTACTCGTTATCTTTATTTTCTTTAAAATGTAACTCGTTACAGTTACTCGTTAAAAATTTTAAAAAGTAACTCGTTACAGTTACTGTTATTTAAAAAGTAATGAATCGTTATTTTTTCGTTACTTTTTTAAATGCTAAAATAAGACTAATTATGAATTTGATAAGGGAAAATGGACGAGAAAGGGAGGGAGAGAGAGATTTATGTGGAATATAGATAT
>NW_022639700.1:265377-266204 GCF_010583005.1 Odontomachus brunneus
CATACATACGTGTTTTTATTTGTTCACGTGTAATGCGTAATCAGTAGAAGAAGAATAAGAATGTTAAAAAAGGTAAGAAGTTAATATACAAAATTATAATAAATTTATATACATACAACATAAAGGGTCTCTACTTTTAATATTTTTACGCGATTTGCTCTCAAATTATTCGTTATTAATAAACATTCTACTTTATTCGAATAAAGTAAAAACTTCTTACTTATCTTTTTTAACATTCTTACTCTTCTTTTACTGATTGCGCGTTACATGTGAGCGGATAAATTTCTGATAAAAATACGTATGTATGGAATGTCAAGCTGTCAAAATGTCACTTCTATTTTGACACATTCCCGGTTGCCGGATGAACCAACAGTCATGGAAAACGATTAGCTAGAAACGGACACGGCTGGTCAAAACTTTTTAGTGACTATCGATCTGGGAAATGGTATAACATCAACGCAACTGAGTGTATGTACAGTCGACTGGTATCATTGCGGATGTGCTCATCAAGATGACAAAAACAGACGTAAGTGACGAGTTTTTAAGTGATATCTTTCACAGCACCGACAGTAAGGTTATGGGTAGATTACAAGCTTACACATTTTAATAAGCATGTTACTGCAATCTGCCATTAACCTTATAAGATAATCTTACATTATAATATTGTCATAAAATTTAATATAATCTTTAATATTTCAGCAAACTTATGTGTAATTATTTCACTTTCTGTGTATCTTGAAAATACTACACAATTGAAATATAGTTTATTAATAATCATTTAATTGTATATATATATATATATATATATATATATATATATATATATA
>NW_022639700.1:266214-266632 GCF_010583005.1 Odontomachus brunneus
AAATTTATATATATATATATATATATATATATATATATATATATATATATATATATATACATATAACTTTTTTCATATATTCAATATAAAAATTTTTCGTTATTAAGAAAGCAAATATAACTAAATTAAAATATTAATAATAATTAATATTAACTCTAGGTTGCATTCAATAGCCACTTCAAATGCTTTACTTTTATGTATATCTCTGACTTTTCTTTTATTATATGAAATATTCGGACTATATAGTTTATTTTTGTAGTATTAAATAATATAAGAAAATTATAATTACTGCTTCAGCTGCATATGGGGATAAAAAACGCTTAGTATCAGTTGAAAAAATAACGCAGCCAAGATGATAAACTAGGAACCTAGAGGTATCTGAGATCTCGAGTTCGCGTCCGACTAGTACTGAGTAAAT
>NW_022639700.1:266642-267220 GCF_010583005.1 Odontomachus brunneus
TTACTGATTGCGCGTTACATGTGAGCGGATAAATTTCTGATAAAAATACGTATGTATGGAATGTCAAGCTGTCAAAATGTCACTTCTATTTTGACACATTCCCGGTTGCCGGATGAACCAACAGTCATGGAAAACGATTAGCTAGAAACGGACACGGCTGGTCAAAACTTTTTAGTGACTATCGATCTGGGAAATGGTATAACATCAACGCAACTGAGTGTATGTACAGTCGACTGGTATCATTGCGGATGTGCTCATCAAGATGACAAAAACAGACGTAAGTGACGAGTTTTTAAGTGATATCTTTCACAGCACCGACAGTAAGGTTATGGGTAGATTACAAGCTTACACATTTTAATAAGCATGTTACTGCAATCTGCCATTAACCTTATAAGATAATCTTACATTATAATATTGTCATAAAATTTAATATAATCTTTAATATTTCAGCAAACTTATGTGTAATTATTTCACTTTCTGTGTATCTTGAAAATACTACACAATTGAAATATAGTTTATTAATAATCATTTAATTGTATATATATATATATATATATATATATATATATATATATATA
>NW_022639700.1:267666-267783 GCF_010583005.1 Odontomachus brunneus
TCTCGAGTTCGCGTCCGACTAGTACTGAGTAAATTTTCAGATGTGAAAATAGTGAGAAATTAAATAAAAGAGCTAAATTTCATTTAAAATCAATATAAATTGACTAAGCTGAATATA
>NW_022639700.1:267793-268764 GCF_010583005.1 Odontomachus brunneus
ATAAGGGAAAATGGACGAGAAAGGGAGGGAGAGAGAGATTTATGTGGAATATAGATATGAGATAGAATAAATTGGGATATAGATATATCTGATATAAGGTGTCCTGCCACTACCGCATTATCTCTTAAGGACGGATTCTTGAGATAATTTGAAGAAAAAGATCCTAATGCAAAAATGTCGAGGCTATAATACTTTTCAAATTATAAACGATTAAAGTTGACCAATTATATTGGCTAAAGTAAGCAAATATTCTATTGAGAAATACAAGACAATTTTATACTCTCTACAAAAATAATGATATCAAGAAGTTTACGCCAAGTACGAATGATTAATCATTTCAGTTTTTACTTTTATAAACATATGTAGTTTTGGCTATATATTTATAAATTAAATATTATTAATATTATTAATATATTAGTAATATATTATTAAATAACAAATAAAATAATTAGAGAAATAGAATAATGTTGAAAAAAATAATAACTTACAAAAAGCACTTGGCATCCATTTTTAAAGAAATGTTTTATACAAACTTTCTTTATTTAATAAAATATTAAATATTATATTGATTTTCAATGTAATATTAAAAAAAGGCACGCCAAGTGCTTTTTGTGTAAGTTATTATAATTTTTTTTAACATTATTGTATTTCTCTAATTATTTTATTTTTTACTTAACAATATATTACTAATATATTAATAATATATTTAATTTATAAATATATAGCCATACCACATATGTTTATAAAAGTAAAAACTGAAATGATTAATCATTTGTACTTGGCGTAAATCTCTTGATATCATTACTTTTGTAGAGAATATAAAATTGTCTTGTATTTCTCAATAGAGTATTTGCGGGAGTACAAAATTGATCTGAATAGGTTGTTTAAATAATATTAGGACCTTGAATAAATTCTCGCTGATTTTTCGTGAAAATTAATGCTTTATTTAAAAAAAGTCGTAAAAAACATGT
>NW_022639700.1:268774-269721 GCF_010583005.1 Odontomachus brunneus
CATAATATTTATTTATTAAGAATTTCTTATTAAAAATATTGAACTTTATCCTTTTAATGGAAATAAAATTAGTCTTCAACCAAGAATATTTTTACCTTTGTTTTAAGAATAATTTATTCTTAACTGAAAATTATTTATTCTTAGCGCTATTTTAAGGTTAAAATATTCTTGGATCAAGGCATATTTGCATTATTTTAAGGATTCATTTTTTTGTGTGTATACGTGTGATGTATAATAAAAGAGTGTGATATATGAAATATATACAGAATATTCAAGATTCGTCTCTACGTGGGGCCGTAGAATAAATTGCGGTGAAATTAAATTATTAAGAATTAAAGTAAATTTGTGCATTATCATATACCAATTTTTTTCATTAATAACTAAAAATCTACATAATTATTTGCAAAATAATAATATATTTTTTTGTTTAGTTTGAACCTAATGTACAAGCACACGATAGCACACATCATCATTAAAGCTCATCTATATCGCGCACGATTCATCAAACTTCTTTAATTAACATCTTGAGATTTATTGTGAATATCGTAAAAGTATAGGACATTTATGTTCATCTCAATCCGTTCTATGTTTCTACGAACGTTGTGGAGATGAATCTGGGACACCCTATATACGAGGGTGGTCTGAAAAGTTTCCGACCTCAACGTGAAGATAGCAGCACTTGTAAATAAAAGCTAGTGAATTTCGTTGTTCATCTGTTGACAGTTACTCACCGAAGTTTCAGCCATTTTGGACTCGCAGTTGTTATGTAACAGTCGTTTGAGTAAGTTGATGTGAGTGTTTTTGTGAAAATGGACAAAATCGAGTATCGAGCTGTCATTAAATATTTGTTTTTGAAAGGCAATACGCCTACGCAAATCAAAGATGAGTTGGATTCTGTGTATGGGGACTCTGCACCATCATTTACGACAGTGAAATTTTGGGCCGCT
>NW_022639700.1:274717-281976 GCF_010583005.1 Odontomachus brunneus
AATCCACGAATTACGGTTTGAACTGCTTGACCATCCACCTTACTCACCAGATCTAGCCCCAAGCGACTTCTTTTTGTTCCCTCATCTAAAAATTGCGCTCGGAGGACAGAGATTTTCGTCAAATGAAGAGGCAATCACCTTCGTGAACAATTATTTTGCAGAGAAAAACGCCGAGTACTATTTCGACGGGTTACAGAGATGGGAGCATCGCTGGGAGAAGTGTGTAGATTTACAAGGAGACTATGTTGAAAAATAAAAAACAATTTTCAGAAAAAATGACTTGTATCTTTGTTAGGTCGGAAACTTTTCAGACCACCCTCGTACATAAGATTGCGAAGCTTATACAGTGTGATGAGATGGGACGTCTAGTTACGGGAAAATATAATTAGGATACTCAGGAAATGTATATACATACTATTTTATTTATTATAGAGGAAAAGGAGAAAATTATATGATATTGAAAATTATATGATATCATTATATTTGATGAATCGTGCGCGATATAGATGAGCTTTAATGATGATGTGTGCTATCGTGTGCTTGTACATTAGGTTCAAACTAAAGGACTAGAAGACATTTTTATGAAAAAAAAAAAGAAAATTTCTAATTAATGAAAAACAGTTATATATATTTAAATCAAAAGACTCTAAAGTAATAAAACTAATATATTACTTGATAATGCTTTCATTGAAAATAAACGCGATATACATTTTATACATTATTATAATACATATACAAATAATATATATATAAGTAATTTACACAACTACTGATAAAACTTCTGATAAAAGAATACTTCTCATAAAATAACAAAATTTTCTTGTAACATGTAGGTATGTATCTATGTATGAGATGAAACTTATTAAATAATACAAGAGAAAGACAAACATTGCTGTAGAGACACGTTTTTAAAAATAAGTACATACTTATTCTTCAATTTTCAGGCTTTGAATCTTTTATTTACCACAGTCTCAATAAGTTGAGATTTTCTTTTTTGTACTTTTTTCTCACTTTTTAAATTTTGCTTCTTTTTCTTTATTTCGGAGATTTTTTAAACTTAATATTAGTTCTCGCAAAATTACTATACTCGTTATAGATTAAGTCGAACTGTTTGCATTGATTCAGATTTCTCAATATTTTTTTTATGCTTTTTCTCTTCAGATATTAATTTCAATTTTAAATTATGTTTTCTACCTGTATTTTTATATGTTCTGACATAACTTCTTCCCAAGATTGGTAACGTTACTTTATAAAAGTAACTCGTTATCGTTACTCGTTATCTTTATTTTCTTTAAAATGTAACTCGTTACAGTTACTCGTTAAAAATTTTAAAAAGTAACTCGTTACAGTTACTGTTATTTAAAAAGTAATGAATCGTTATTTTTTCGTTACTTTTTTAAATGCTAAAATAAGACTAATTATGAATTTGATAAGGGAAAATGGACGAGAAAGGGAGGGAGAGAGAGATTTATGTGGAATATAGATATGAGATAGAATAAATTGGGATATAGATATATCTGATATAAGGTGTCCTGCCACTACCGCATTATCTCTTAAGGACGGATTCTTGAGATAATTTGAAGAAAAAGATCCTAATGCAAAAATGTCGAGGCTATAATACTTTTCAAATTATAAACGATTAAAGTTGACCAATTATATTGGCTAAAGTAAGCAAATATTCTATTGAGAAATACAAGACAATTTTATACTCTCTACAAAAATAATGATATCAAGAAGTTTACGCCAAGTACGAATGATTAATCATTTCAGTTTTTACTTTTATAAACATATGTAGTTTTGGCTATATATTTATAAATTAAATATTATTAATATTATTAATATATTAGTAATATATTATTAAATAACAAATAAAATAATTAGAGAAATAGAATAATGTTGAAAAAAATAATAACTTACAAAAAGCACTTGGCATCCATTTTTAAAGAAATGTTTTATACAAACTTTCTTTATTTAATAAAATATTAAATATTATATTGATTTTCAATGTAATATTAAAAAAAGGCACGCCAAGTGCTTTTTGTGTAAGTTATTATAATTTTTTTTAACATTATTGTATTTCTCTAATTATTTTATTTTTTACTTAACAATATATTACTAATATATTAATAATATATTTAATTTATAAATATATAGCCATACCACATATGTTTATAAAAGTAAAAACTGAAATGATTAATCATTTGTACTTGGCGTAAATCTCTTGATATCATTACTTTTGTAGAGAATATAAAATTGTCTTGTATTTCTCAATAGAGTATTTGCGGGAGTACAAAATTGATCTGAATAGGTTGTTTAAATAATATTAGGACCTTGAATAAATTCTCGCTGATTTTTCGTGAAAATTAATGCTTTATTTAAAAAAAGTCGTAAAAAACATGTCACTGAAAGTATTGTCCATCGCTAGCCACTACTTTTTCCCATCTTTCTGGCAGCATTTGAATTCCACGTCGGAAAAACGACATGTCTTTTGAGGCTATCCAAGAGTCGACCCATTTTTTGGCATCTTCATAAGAATGGAAGTGCTGCTCAGCCAGGCCATGTGCCATCGATCGGAATAAGTGATAATCGGAAGGGGCAATGTCTGGTGAATACGGCGGGTGAGGTAGGACTTTCCATTTATGCGTTTCCAAGTAGGTTTTCACCGGTTGTGCAACATATGGCTGAGCGTTGCAAAATCACTTTGTCGTGTTTCTGCTCGTATAGCGGCCGTTTTTCCTTTAATGTTCGGCTCAAACGCATCAATTGTAGTCGATAGCGATCTCCTGTGATGGTTTCGTTCGGTTTGAGCAGTTCATAATAAACTACACTTAGCTGATCCCATCAAATGCAGAGCAGAAGCTTCGAATCATGGATATTCGGCTTTGCCGATGATGTTGATACATGGCCGGGCTTACCCCACGATTTTCTACGCTTAGGGTTATCGTAGTGTATCCACATTTCATCGCCAGTCACGATACGATGCAAAAAACCTTTCCTTTTCTGCCGTTGAAGCAGTTGTTCACACGTGAAAAGACGCCGTTCGACATCTCTCGGCTTCAACTCGTACGGCACCTAATGTCCTTGCTTTTGAATCATTCCTAATACTTTCAAACGTTTCGAAACTGTTGTGTGATCAACTCCTAATGATTCTGTAAGTTCAGCTAGCGTCTGACATGAGTCTTCATGAAGTAATGCCTCCAATTCTTCGTCTTCAAATTTTTTCGGTGTGCCAGAGCGTTCTTTATCTTCAATATCAAAATCATTATTTTTGAAGCGTCTCAACCAATCTCTGCATGTTGTTTCTGACAGAGCATGGTCGCCGTAAGTCTCAATAAGAATTCTGTGTGCTTCAGCTGCAGATTTTTTTTTTAATAAAGTAGTGCAGTAAAATTCCCCGCAAATACTCTTTTGTGGCACGAAACTCGACATGTTTAACACTATGAAAAAAAAGTTGTTTACACTTCGGCGAAATGACATACACTGAATTTCAAGCTTGCTTATAGTACTTCCTTATAGATGCGTTACCATCTTAAACTACACGCATGCAGTTCTGGTAACGCCATTTGTTGGAAAACAGCGATAACTTATTCAATGTCCTGATATTTTTTAAAATATCTTTTAGCTGAGCTTTTGTTATGATTTATTTATAACGATTTTTTTTGTAAAGATCATTTTGACGTCAATCAAAGAATAATTTTTCACTGGGTATATAGATGCCACAAACATGAAGCCTAAATAGCTCAGTGGGAAGAGCGGTTGCCTGACAAGCGGAAGACTCGAGTTCGATCCCAGCCGAGTTTGATGTTTTTCATCTCATATGATATTAAAAGTGAACATCTACAGATAGGGATGGGTAATATGCGCGGCAGAAAGATATTATGCATAATTCTGCGCATAATATGCATAAAATGTCTATTATGTGCAAAATACGCAGAAAATGCAGAAAACTGAGACGCGCCCACTCTAACCTAAAATAACTTTCTTTTTTTTAATATATGGTTCCAGACTTGCACTTCGTCCTAATATCACTACAAAATTTAAAATGAGTAAAAGAGATATTGCGCACCGCCGAAATGGTGTGTCTTCGCCAAAAAATAAGTAGTTCGAAAAGAGTCCTGGCCCCAGATTCTCAAAAATATCTCGCATACGATATTTAGTGAAAAACTATAGTTCACGTGACGTCCCATCCCATACAGCATAAATGTCCAAAATACCCAGAGACATCCCAGAGATATCACATTGTCTCTGGAACGTTTCTGGGATGTACATTTGGTGCTATATGGGATACAGCACAGACGCTTGCAGTAACATTGCTGCAACGTTACAATATTGCATATTGCAGTGCAATATTGCAAAGACATAAATTCGCAAGATACCAGCAAATCTTCAGCAACATTGCATTAATATTTCAACAACATTGCAAATTAAAAATTTTATCATTATATATCAGTATAATATATTTTAGTAATTATATTATAATAAAATATTATCCAACAGTAAGATTATGAATCTAGTTGAGTAAATATAATGAATTTAGTTGAGTCATCGGTTTAATGGGGGTTTTGGGAATACGATTATACAGAGTGTCTGAGACCACCCATATACCTCTTTTATCTCGGAAACAGAGCATTTTAGAAAAAAACGTTTCAAAGAAAAGTTGTATGGTTTCGAGGTGTGCATAAGATGGTGTCATTGATTTGACCTTGGATGGCGCCGCCAAGATCAGGTCAACGTCAACTTTGCTTTTTTAAGTAGAAATATGTATTTTTTATTACGGAATTTTATTCTAGGTAAAGAAACAAACAGCTTTTGTTTAAAAAATTTCATTAATATAAATCATACGACCCTCATTTTTTAAAATATTAATGGAAATATCTACAGAATTATTGGTTTCAATAATTTTTTACTCGAATTCTATCAACTTTACCGAAAAATGGCAAAAGATAAAAATTGCTTATTTTTTCCTCATCGGGTTCTAAGAATTTTTTCAGAACTTTTTATTAACTTTTTAGTACTACATTTTTTTGCATTTTCTTGAAGTACTAAAAAGTTAATAAAAAATTCTTAGAGTTCTATGAGAAGAAAATAAGAAATTTTTATATCTTGCCATTTTTCAGTAAAGTTAATAGAAAAAAAGTTCGAGTTGATAGAAAAAAATTATTGAAACCAATAATTCTGTAGATATTTCCGTAAATATCTTAAAAAATGAGGGTCGTATGAAAAAAATTTTCAAACAAAAGTTGTTTGTTTCTTTACGTAGAATAAAATTCTGTAATAAAAAATACAATTTCTATTTAAAAAAGCAAAGTTGACGTTGACCTGACCTTGGTGGCGCCATCCAAGGTCAAATCAATGACACCATCTTATGTACACCTCGAAACCATACAACTTTTCTTTGAAACGTTTTTTTCTAAAATGCTCTGTTTCCGAGATAAAAGATATGTACGGGTGGTCTCAGACACCCTGTATATATAAAAATTTGGGACTCAAGGATCGGTCTAAGTATGGGAGGTTGATTCGCCGCGTACGATAATCGAAGAAATTTCGATACGTGCATTTAACATGAACATATTATCCTCCCACTATCATATTAATATTAAAATAGTATTAATATCTAATAGCACTAAGACATCCATGCTTGCTCCTTATTTGCCATTTTTCAAATTTTACTATTAGTTATTCAAACAAGCTTTCTACAATTTCGGTTTATCTTAAATATAAGCATAGGCGGAAGAATATGCTATTTCTCTCTTGTATAATAACATCTCTTACGAGATCGACTCTTTCTTTCTTTTTTTCTCTCTTAACGTACATCTGAGAGAATTTATAAACATTGTATTGCGAGAGGACTGTCGAAGCTTCGGTGGCCGAATGGAAAGGCGTCCCGCCCGGAAAGTGGGGAGGTTCCAGGTTCGAGTCCTCCCACATAGCACAAAAGTCAACGTTATTATTATTAGAATGTTGCCAGAATATTTGCAGTAAGTTATATTTTATTGAATATCAATGTAATGTTATATTAATGTCCGATATTACAGAGTAGCAATGTTAATATTACTAAAATATTTGTGTAACATAGTAAAATAGTTATATTTTTGCAATAGCAATATAATATTGCAGTAATGTATCAAATTTATGTATAAAAATTCAACGTCAAAGCAACATGCTGTTCTATATTGGCGTAAGATTGCCTGGTAAGATTGTATTGATATTGAATGCATATATAAATATAATATTTTTATATAATGAAATTTATATCATGCGCATTATTCGAGAATGCGCAGAGAAGATGCATACGAAGATCGAAGTATGCACAACAGATGTATACTGTGGCCTGACTTTTTTTTCGGGATTATCAGAAACTATATTTCATGAATAGCAATAGATATTATCTGACGATATTGAAAGCTAGCCTACAGTGCTTGTTTTCTTGTTGATTTGCTTGCTGGATAGAAATACTGCGTTCTGATTGCTACTCGTATTTTGGAAGATGAATGGAAATGTAACAATCAAAACGCAATATTTCTATGCAGCAAGCAATCCAACAAAAAAACAAGCATTGTGTGCCACTGAACTCTTTTAAAAAGAAATATGAACTTATTCAATATTGCCCATTATGTTATGTTAATCATAACATTTTGTTAATCACGTCCTGTGTGCAGTCAGCCTTATGAGTTAGCAGTCTAGAAGTTGGCTGTACTGATCTGCACCAGTGTACGTCGGAATTGAACCATTTCTGTGTATCCCACTCAGATGAGTGAGGAATATTGGGCTATACAATAGAAACGAGAGTGCTATATTCGTCGCAAGAATAATTTGCTAGTTGATTTTTATTTGTTGCAAGAGAGGTGCTTAATAAAATATCGTCAATACATTTCGTCGTATCACGTATATAGATATTGAAACATGTAAGTATTTCACATATTTTGCATTTAATATGAAAAACTGAAATATTAGGTGATAAACTTAGTTCCTGCGGTTTTTTTGTTTAAAAAACTCATTTATTTCGACATCAAAAGCAAAAAATACATTAATCGAAGTATTTTCCCTCGCTAGCTATACATTTTTCCCATCTTTCGAGCAACGCGTAGATTTCGCGACGATAGACCGATTGGTCTTTTGATGCAATCCATTCGTCGATCCATTTTCGCACATCCTCGTAATTTCTAAAGTGTGTATCCACCAAGCCGTGCTACATCGACCGGAACAAGTAATAGTCCGAAGGAGCTAAGTCTGGTGAATACGCTGGGTGCGGGAGAACT
>NW_022639700.1:281986-282094 GCF_010583005.1 Odontomachus brunneus
TAAGCACGGATTGCTTAGTGCTATTAAATACTAATATTACTTTATTTAATATTAATATGATTGTGGGAGGATAAAATTGTCCAGTATGTTAAACGCACGTATCGAAAT
>NW_022639700.1:282371-282459 GCF_010583005.1 Odontomachus brunneus
GCAACGCGTAGATTTCGCGACGATAGACCGATTGGTCTTTTGATGCAATCCATTCGTCGATCCATTTTCGCACATCCTCGTAATTTCT
>NW_022639700.1:282469-283134 GCF_010583005.1 Odontomachus brunneus
GCTTAGTGCTATTAAATACTAATATTACTTTATTTAATATTAATATGATTGTGGGAGGATAAAATTGTCCAGTATGTTAAACGCACGTATCGAAATTTTTCTTTGATTATCGTACGCGGAGAATCACCTTCCATACTTAGATCGATCCTTGAGTCCCAATTTTTTAAATGTATATTTTTATTAAAATCCCAAACCCCCATTAAACAAATGACTCAAATAGATTCCTTATATTATGTTGCGAAAAAACTGCCTCCGCCAGTTACATACTGGACAATTTTATCCTCCCACAATCATATTAATATTAAATAAAATAATATTAGTATTTAATAGCACTAAGACATCCGTGCTTGCTCCTTATGTGCCGTTAATTTCTCACTATTAGTGCATTTAATATGTTTCATATAATTCTTATTGCTTCTATTAACTGATATTACTATTGCTGATATTATCCCGGTAAGTAGAAAATGACTTATGTATTAGGTCAAAACGGATGAAAAAAAGCCGATTGTTAAAACGAAAATTATCTTATTTCGACATGCTTATACAAACATGCGAAAGTATAAGAGAGTAAAATCTCAGTACAATCTATTTCAAAACAATTGCTTTGGATAGTGAAAGTACTTGTAATAGAGTTAATCATGATTTACTACAAGAAAAGAATGGAA
>NW_022639700.1:283144-295920 GCF_010583005.1 Odontomachus brunneus
TCGCTCTTAAATCGCTGAAACCATACTTGGCATGTTCTTCCCGATGGAACATAATTGCCATAAGCTTCGAAAAGCAATTTATGAGCTGCAGCTGCAGTTTTTTTCAAGTCAAAGTAATGAAGCAGCACATGTCGAAAAAACAACTTATCACGTTCCATATTTAATCAAAAGAAAAAATAGCACTGCTCGCTTAAATGAATCTCTTCGCACTGAATTTTATTGACAAATGTCTAACTAAAATGCAGTCAGTTTCAGATGTCAAAATAAATTACACCTACAACTAACGTCATCTAACTGTGAGCCGCAGGAACTAAGTTTACCACCTAATAGAAAGCTCCTTGAAAATAGATAAACTAATAGTGAGAAATTAACGGCACATAAGGAGTAAGCACGGATTGCTTAGTGCTATTAAATACTAATATTACTTTATTTAATATTAATATGATTGTGGGAGGATAAAATTGTCCAGTATGTTAAACGCACGTATCGAAATTTTTCTTTGATTATCGTACGCGGAGAATCACCTTCCATACTTAGATCGATCCTTGAGTCCCAATTTTTTAAATGTATATTTTTATTAAAATCCCAAACCCCCATTAAACAAATGACTCAAATAGATTCCTTATATTATGTTGCGAAAAAACTGCCTCCGCCAGTTACATACTGGACAATTTTATCCTCCCACAATCATATTAATATTAAATAAAATAATATTAGTATTTAATAGCACTAAGACATCCGTGCTTGCTCCTTATGTGCCGTTAATTTCTCACTATTAGTGCATTTAATATGTTTCATATAATTCTTATTGCTTCTATTAACTGATATTACTATTGCTGATATTATCCCGGTAAGTAGAAAATGACTTATGTATTAGGTCAAAACGGATGAAAAAAAGCCGATTGTTAAAACGAAAATTATCTTATTTCGACATGCTTATACAAACATGCGAAAGTATAAGAGAGTAAAATCTCAGTACAATCTATTTCAAAACAATTGCTTTGGATAGTGAAAGTACTTGTAATAGAGTTAATCATGATTTACTACAAGAAAAGAATGGAAATTATAATCAGTCAGAGTTACAACAGCATAATTGTGCATATGATATAGGAATTGTAGGTCTTGACGTAGAAGAAGAAAACGAATTTAATAAAAATAATGAGTGGAATGAAGATTGGAGGATAAAGAATGACGATAATAATAAATATGATATTTATGATAATGATAATAATGATAATGATACTGATGATAATGATGATGATATTGGTGATGATGTTTGTAATGATGACAATGATATAGAAGAAGATGATGGAAATTTGTTCACCCAAGACGCTCTTGCTTCATGGGCATTAGATCATAATATATCATGTGTGGCGCTAAAACACTTGTTACATTTAATAAAATCTCATCCACATCATGTCACAAAGATTGGCCATCAGATTCACGAACATTATTAAATACTATAAGACAAGTAAAAATACAGAATATGCCTCCTGGGCATTATTACCATTTTGGTCTAGAAGCAGGATTGTTGAAATGTATTGAAAGTATGAATAATGACATAACGCATCTAAGTTTATCTTTTGGGATAGATGGTCTTCCCTTATCAAAAAGTAGCAATAGTCAATTGTGGCCTATATTGTGCAGCATTATTTCAGTTGATTCAAGACCCATTTTTCCTGTTGGCATATATCATGGTTATTCTAAGCCTGATTGTAGTATCTTTTTATCACAATTAATGAATAAACTGAAGAAATTATATACTTTTGGCATGTCATTCAGTGAGAAAAATATTAGTATTAATATTGCTCACTTTATTTGTGACGCCGCTGCAAAATGTTTTATATTAAATGTAAAAGGACACACTGGGTTTAATTCATGGGTTTAATTCATGGGTTTAATTCACTGGGTTTAATTCACTGGGGTTATGTTCATGTACAAAACGTGTTACACATGGACAATATTTAGATAGAAGAGTTGGTTTCCCTAAAACGACTGCCAAATTAAGAACACATTCAGATTTTATAAACCAAGAAGATTATCATTTTGGTGATACAATTTTGAAAGAAATTCCAAATAGAGATTTTATTAAGCACTTTCCACTGAATTATATGCATTTGATATGTTTAGGCGTGGTAAGAAAAGTTGTCAAAGATATTTGGATACAAGGAAAAATCCCAACAAAATTACCTAGCATTGAAATAAAAAAATATCAAGTGAATTAATAAAATTTAGAGATTATTGGCCATGCGATTTTTCAAGAAAGCCTAGAAGTTTATCTGATATTCATTATTGGAAAGCAACAGAATATTGTCAACTTGCACTTTATTTAGGACCTGTAATATTTAGAAAATTATTCGAAGGAGAATTAAGCAATTATTATATACACTTCCTAATACTGCATGTTGCTTTACAAATTCTTATTTCTCCAAATATGATTCATCATCTTGTGTATGCACAACAATTGTTGATCTCCTTTGTAAAAAATTTTGCTCATTTATATGGCGAACACCTGCTTTCACACAATGTTTATAATCTTTTGCACATAGCTGATGATGCTAAAATTCATGGAATTTTGGATGACTTTAGCGCATTTCCTTTTGAATCTTTTATGCAGCCAATTAAAAAATTAATTAGAAAATCGGATAAACTCCTGCAGCAAGTAGTCAGGCGAATTTCTGAAAAGGGAGTGTTTCTACTTAAAAAATCAGCAACGGATAAAATAAGCTCTATTTTTAAAAAATATAATTTAAAAATCTCTCGACAAGATCAAACATGTATTTTGACTGATGGAACAATTGTTCAATTATCAAGTGATGAAATTTTTTTTATAAACGGGGAACAAACAGTTAAGGGAAAATTGTTTTTATATAAAGCAGATTTATTCCACAAACCTTGTAGATCAACTCTTTTAAATATTTGTAAAGTTAAGAAAACATGTAGCGACAAATATTGGCCAATCTCACAGATTATTGCAAAAATGATTTGTCTTCCAATAGAAGAAGGATACTTTGCCGTATTTCCGCTACTGCATGTATCATATTAATTATTAGTGGTATATAAATTTACTATTTTCGACAGACAATTATTAAGGCGAATATTACTGACTGGATTTTTTATATTGCTAGGTGTTCAAAATCAAAATTCATTGTAGTCCACTTTTTAACTGATAATTCTGTGGATGCGATATTTGAGTCATGGTTAATGGATACGGGTACATAGTATCCCATACATTATATTACTAATAGAAAAATAAAAGCTATAACGCAGCATGAAAGTCCAGATGCAGCAGCAGGATGGCAACATTATCCAGCTCGCAAAATGGGATCAGTTTGTGTTAAGACATCCAAATAGGCAAACTTGCACAAATAAATTTCTATCAGTGCCTGCTACAAATATTTGATGACACATAGGCTACAAATTTTATACAAAATGTGTTCTATTAAATTCTATTGTCAAACTGCCACCAGAAATGCGGCAGATCCTGCTGACAGTCAGTAGGAGTAAAACAACAAAAACTGCACAGAGTTTGTAGCAATTTGATGGCAGATTGGATGCCGTAATGGAGCAGATTCTGCAGTTAAAATACGAGCTAAATGCGAATATGGATGGCTATAATTTTGATATGGGTTTTTCATTAAATGCTGCCCATCTGCATCCAGTCTGCTATTAATTTGCTTACTAGGTATTTTATTTTATTATTTAAGGGGATATTCTTTTTTTAACCCGTTTTCAAGCATATTATTAAGAATTAATATAAGAAAAAGTGTTAAAGCTATAGAAATGTAATTTTACACGTATATTTAATAATGTTTGAAGTAACACTCCAAATTGTTATAAATCATTTTATTACCAATTATGCAAGTTAGAGATAGACACGCAAGTAGTGTAACAAATTTGCATTCAGTCGAGCATATTAATTGCAGGCACCTTAGTCACCTAGTCATCTGAAGTAAACGGATAAACATTGTATAATCTTTATGAATGTTGTTATCACCGAAACTTCGCAAAGTGAAAATGTTAACATGTTTAACGAAATCGCTATAGAAAGATATAAATACGATTTTGTAGCATCTTTTTCAACTTAGACGAGTCCGAGCATAAAAAATATTATGAAAAAGATATATATGTTAGAACCTAACGATAGGCATACATGAAATGTATATATATTAGGCATATTTGAAATGCCAAAGGACTAGTCAATCAATATGGCGAGTTTTTTGTAGAAAAAGATACGCCCACTATGAAAAACAAAGTTTTGAAGAAAAAACTTTGTCATGTAATTACGAGATGTAAAAGAACTAATTATAGTAATTTACTCTTAGTTGAGCGTACCAGGTCTATACAGAATACTCTCATTTCACCAAGAGACAAATGTAATGAAGAAAACAGATGAAAAAATCACAACACAGTCGTAAAATATTACTTGACGTGCAAACAAATATCTGCTGATAGGGACTACACTGTTGGTTTTAAACTTTTGTATATCTACAAATTTCGCCGTAGTATTTTAAGAATATACTTTGAAGACCATAGGTTTTAACAGAATGTAATATAACAAATCAATCTTTTGCACTAACTAAAAGAGAGTATCCCTTTAAAACCGATTGAAAATTGACATTTTAAACACAAACCAAGTTCTTTTTCTTTAATAGATTCATATAACTAAGCAGTGGAGTTGTGTAAAAAAGCTGAAGATACGTCTGATTTGAATGTCGGATGAATGTCGTATAAGAAAACCTGCACGCTTCCTTGATGATACTTTGGAGATACCCTTTGCACCCGATATGCTTTTCTATAGTAATGTCGATTCTCTTGTTCCGACATATAATTTCGACTAAAGGGCCTCAAGTTGCCATGCCAAACAACGTAACATTAAAAAAATTAATACATTTCGCATATCTGAAAGAAATAAAAGCGCTCCTGCAACGGATGTTTCAAATATTGAAAATGAAACTTCTACAGCATTGGAAACGTTAGGATATGAATTTTCTGAGCCAACATTATAATTTAGACGAAAGAAGAATTTTGAGTTGCCGTGACAATCAGCGTAACATTCAGGAAAACAATACAATTCATAAAACTAAAAGAAAGAAAATCACTCCTACAAGGAATGTTTCAAATATTGAAAACGAAACCGCTAGTATATTAGAAACATCAACACTTCAATATGTGGAAAATGAGTCATCTGCATCAATTCTACGTAAACTAAATTCACTTCATTATTTACACGTGTTCCTCTGAATAGCTTCGTCTTTTTTAATAATTTAGTGTCTAATAGGAAATATATAAAATTATCTGTATTTTAGCATATATGAGGCAAATTTGTTTAATAATGCACAAGTTGAATGAACAACAAGAGCAATTAAATATACTTATAACACAAACTCATCACACGCAGACTGAACCCGCGCCTGTACCAGAATTGCCTTCTACTTCGAGTGATTTTGATATTAATACTGCCATTGTCTTGTCAAAAAGATATCGACGAATTATAAGAAAAGCTACAGGATAAAAAAATAAAATTGGTAAATACAAAATTGGTAAATACTAAAAATCTTTTCTCCTTTTTTAAAAAGGCGTATTAACTGTATGAATGCAGTTTGTATAGATTGTAAAGCCTCTTTTCCGCGATGCTGATTGGTTGTCCGATGCGGTCAGGTTCATGTCGCAATTGTTATCGTCTGATGATATATTGTTACGTGAATTTTGATAGATTAGGTTGTGTGTAGTATTTATTAAAATGTGTGGTAAAAAGCAAAATTGCACGCGCGTAGCGCGCGTCTGCGTTGTCTCTCCAGATAGCACAAAGAATTTAAAAAAAATTCAGTCATATGTCACGTATTCTGAGTTAATTTTTAGATGCAAAAAGAATTCTTTTCACTGAACTGAACTCTGAAGAATTCTTTTTGCATCTGACAATGAATTCAGAATTGGTGACATACGACTGAATTTTTTTGAATGTTTTTTTGAATTCTCTGTGCTATCTGGGTCGTGTTCATAAAATTGATTTTAAGAAGTATTAATTTTTATGACTTTCTTGAGAACAAATGTCAAAAGAAAGAAAACTATTTGTATGTATTGAATTATTTGCAAATAATGTTTATGAAATAAAAATTCGCACTTTCTCCAATATTTCTCACATAAAATATATGTTTATAATTATTTAAAATGACACTGCAGAAAAATCATCAATTATATGTTTTTATTTGTAGGTACGTAAACTTGTAGCAATAGGAGGAATAGGTCCTCGAGAGAGTTGTAGAAGACTTATGAGAAAAGTTATGACTGATAAACTGTGTCAAGAGTTTTCATGATACAGTTTGCGAAACAACAAAAAATGTTTTAGTTTACTACAATTAAAGAATGTTATTTTTGGTAAATCTTTTCGACTCAAAATTTATTGTATAAGTTGCTTAAGGAATTTTATTCCATGTGTAAGGTGTTTCTTAATTTTCAGATGTTATAAAACTCAATAAATCAATAAGAGCAACTGACAAGGAGCTAGAAGATATGTTCCAAACTTGGCTTGTGCAAGTAAAATTTCGTTTGAATAAGAAAAAGATTTAAGTATTACATAACAATGTTGTAAGATCGACGTTGTTTTTGTACAAATATTTTATAATCCGTACAAAAACGCACGAAAATATATTCTGCTGTGGAGGATACTCTTCAATACTGACTCAAAATAAATTTCCTTTTATATTTAGAAGACCGCTTTTATATTTAGTGGATAATTTCACCAAATGTAAGAGAAATTCTCTAAATATAAGAGGAAATTCCTCATGAATCCGTATTTAAGAGTATCCTCTAAACCACATAGTATTTTTTTTTAAGGTAAAGTTTGTTGTTTAAAACACGATGTAAACTATGATTATCCAGACTATGCCTAAAAATCTCAGGCCGTGAATTACAGACATCGAATTGGCGATTAATTTTGTGTCAAATATGAGTTTTATATTCATGTACAGCCGATTACAGACGATGTAACTAATGGAAGCGAACGTTGGCAAATACATTGTTCACGTATGTAGGACAAATATTTTATTAATAGTAATGGTTAATCTATACATAATAATTTACATGTGTAGTTTGAAATTGATCATATGAAATTCTTACACACGATACGGTCAATATATTATTGGTCAACATTCGTCTACATTTGCTACATTATCTAGAGCCGGCTTAAACGAAAAAACACGTGAATTATTTTGTTTTATTTTGTTTTTGATTCAGTTTGTTTTATATAAAAGATGTCAGTTCCGCGTCTTTCGGCACACCCTTCGAGACGCTTCACTTCTTCAAAGACGCTAGCGTTAAGGATGAGAATATTCTTATATTTACGAACGGTATAACCCAATTTGTCGTTAAATTACGCGAAACGGGGAAGATAACTTTCGGATAAAATACTTGTTTTTCTCCATTTGCTTTCATTTGTACTTTATACTTTTATTTGAACAAGACCAAAGAACATTTTATAATTAACAATGATATTCAGTATTATTATGTTTAGTAATACTATGAATGCGTACAATGCGTATTATTATAAATGCTGAAGATTTCATGCTTTAATAATTTTATTTGTATTAATGTTAAATTTGTTATAAACATAAAATACTCGTATATTAATTTTGGTTTTATTTTTAAGTATTTCTGATATAGTCTTATTAAAGTATTTTTATTAAACTAATTACTAATTCTAAATGTTCCATATAATTGTAATGAAAAAAGCCATATCAACGAAAATTTAATTCATTACGTCAATACGTTAAACAAAATATTAAATACAATAAACTAAATTATTGTGAATATAATTAAATATTTGGTAACAAATATAAAATCAGTTGTAATAATTACATTTGTTTATACTGACTGAATATTTAGTTATATTCACCAAACAATTGATAGATTGAATAGTTGAACGTATTATTGAACTAAATCTTAGTTACTATGACTAACTTTTTTCAGCGTGGCATTATATATGGAAAGTATTATATATTTTTCATGATTTTATTCCCATCTTTTTTATATTTTATCATAATTTTGAATAAAAATTAAATATAAAGGATATACATTTTATTTTTCTTCCTTTTTAATATTATCTTGACATTTCTACGGTATTAAAAGTAATATTATTTTCAGCACAGAGCAACATTAAATCTAACATTGACCAATGTATTAATATTAGGTTTCATCATTTCTTTAATGTCTCGGAAAGTAAAATTTTAAGATCATAACAATATTGTTCTCACGTTTACAAACGTTATTCAAATATTATCCCTAATATCATATTTAATATTGGTATAATATTTTTGTGCTATGTGGGTAATATCATATTTAATATTGGTATAATATTTTTGTGCTATGTGGGTAATGTCTCGGAAAGTAACATTTTAAGATCATAACAATATTGTTCTCACGTTTACAAACGTTACTCAAATATTATCCCTAATATCATATTTAATATTGGTATAATATTTTTGTGCTATGTGGACTGGCGGAGAGTTTTTTCGCAACATATATAATGAATCTAGTTGAGTCATCAAAAATTTTCGACGTTTAATGGGGGTTTTGGGAATACGAATATATATATGAAAATTTGGGACTCAAGGATCGGTCTAACAAGGAGATGCCACAAACTGCTAAATCGATTTCTGAACGAGACATAGCACGTTCGCTAGCTGCAATGTTAAGCATCAACACCCTAATTGAGACTTGTGCAATTGGGCCTTTGTTTATAAGAAATTACAATATAAAGTTTGGATTGCGAGACTGTATCACGGATATGGCTAAAAATGCGACTGTTTTTCAGCGAGGTGGCGTGGCTGAGTAGACTGAGGTTCCCACGTCGAAAATTTTTGAGCCGGCAGCGAGCCGGCGAAACCCGGCGACGAGTTATCCTTGTACGGTGTTTTTTTTTTTTGTTTTTCTTACCTTAGAGCATGTAATTAATGTTTTTCGAATATGATACATTTGTTTTGCATATGTCTCGTTTTTATGCTATTAATCAGAGGTAATTAGGGAAGTGTCAGGCTTGTTTAACGCAAACACGAATATAGACACATATTTTGCATTGCTTACAATGCAATATATATTTTAGTACATAGTAAAACGTTATTGATGCTGATGATAAATAATAAGAAAGTGATTGTATGCACATCACCTCGAATGTCCAATGTATACTTTCATCACCTGTAAATAAATCAAGATAGTTGTATATTCTCGTGATCATATTTTTAACCTGCCTATAAAAGTAAACATTCTACGGCAGATAGATTGCTGTACATTTTAACGATATTATTTTCAAGTTATATGTTTACTTATATTTCTCGGCGCGGAATATCTTGTTGTATGTTTGATTATATGTTTGTCCTCTCCTCTCAACAAGAACTATTAAATATGAAAACATGATGTTCGATATCAAAGTGATAGTTAAATATATCTGGCTTTGTGTAAGAAAAAGTGTTGATATTCATGTTAGAGTGGATGGGTATGTTTTATTATATGACAATGTTTTATTATACGAAAATGTTTTATTATATGAAAATGTTTTATTATATGACAATGTTGTATACAATGTTTTCATATGAAAGTGATGTACTAAAATATATATTTCATTGTAAGCAATGCAAAATATGTGTCTATATTCGTGCTTGCTCCTTATTTGCCATTTTTCAAGTCTTACTGTTAGTTATTCAAAGGAGCTTTCTACAATTTCGGTTTATCTTAAAATATTATCCCTCACAGCACATTAATATTGCCATAAGGTTATAGCAACCTTAAATTCTAAGATAGTAACATTACACGGAGGTTAATAAATTTGCCATTAATCTCCTAATAACATGGAAATGTTTATCCATACTCAGATAGCACGGAGAACTCAAAAGAATTTAAAAAAAATTCTTCAAAATTCGGTTCAGTGAAAAGAATTCTTTTTTTTGTATCTAAAAATTAATTCAGAATTGGTGACATACGACTGAATTCTTTTTTAACTTTCTGTGTTATCTGGGTATTCATTCCATTAACTTTATAGAAACCTTGTACGGAACATTAACGAGCAATTAATAACAAAATAATTTATATATCTTCCACTAGTCAGTTTATGTTGATTTTAAGTGAAATTTAGTTTTTCTATTTGATCTCTATTTTCACACCTGAAAATTTACTCAGTATTAATCGGACGCGAACTCGAGGACTTCAGATACCTCTACAGATTCTAGTCTATCATCTTGGCTGCGCGCTACTTCTTCAACTGATATTAAGGGAATGTCGGAGTGCCTACAAACCTGTTTTAGGTTTTACGTCGTTCAAATTGAACTGATCGAAAAACGCATTTGCATGCTTAAAGTACTCGCTGAAACACACCCGGCAGACATAATCTTTTCATCGAAAACGAAAACAAATTTTTAAGTTAGTTGTTTGCTAGCACAATT
Source organism: Odontomachus brunneus (assembly GCF_010583005.1). Taxonomy (NCBI): domain Eukaryota; kingdom Metazoa; phylum Arthropoda; class Insecta; order Hymenoptera; family Formicidae; genus Odontomachus; species Odontomachus brunneus. Next base: position 293,578 of record NW_022639700.1, read on the forward strand.
CGTAGGTTATAACAAATTTCTACGATGGATATAAAAAAAAGGAAATGTCTGCCGGTTATAAAATGTTCTAAGGAATAACGTCCAATCTTCAAAAATATGCTTAGAAGCTTTAGAAAATCACAGTTTCTTATGGAAAATTGCTATTACTTTTTGCTAAAATGTAGATAAAACAGAGCAGTTTAGACGTCCATTATAGTTCACGAATACTGCGCTAGTGGCGCCAATGTGCCCGGGAAAGATTTTCTAACTCTGGCTACATAAGCAGGCCTCTCTGCAGACGACAACAGTAAACGACAATATACAATAAATAATCGGTTTTCAAGAGCAGCCAAACAGTTGAGACATGAAAAAAAAATAATGCTCATGCGGAGGCGAGCAGCGAAACCAAAATGGTATGTACATAATAATAATAAGGAACAGAGGCGTTTTTTTCAACGTGTACACTAGTGTACTGTTTGTCAGTATTTACTGCCACATGCATTTTTTTTATGTTTCTTACTTCCCATAAGTAGTCTTATTTGATGTGTAGTGCTTGTCAGTAACAATTGTCACATACATCTATTTTGACGTATATGGTGCTTGTCAGTTACTGTCAGAGTCGTGTTATTAACCCCTTCACTGCCAGAGTATTTAGATGAAATGTGTCCAGACTGCCGAACTTAGAAACTTTGACAATTTTAACTGGACATACCATTTTTGGGGTATTTTCATCGACATGTTACCTATTTTGTTTGAAAGTTTTTTTACTGACCATTTTTTTATACTACATAATAAATTAAGTTTATTTGTATCGCTTATGCGATAAAACGAAAAAAAAGAACAAAAAAAAAAAACAAAAAGGATAAAAAAAGCAAAAAAAGTGGGATGCTAAATCCTTTTGACAACCTCCTCGACGGTGCATCCTGGGTTCGGCTGATGTTAAGGGTAATTCACGCAAAAGATAAATCAGCGGGTCAAACTACGATGAAAATGATATATCTGGTAAAAGTAGCAAAAAGTCATGAATTGAGTTACTTTTACCCATAAATGATATAGCTTATCAGAATAACACTGTTTAAATGTGGCATAAAACTTGAGTGTGCGAGGACAAAGATTTTCCAAAAAATGAAAAAAATAGTCATTTTCTTATAGCTCTAGTCGGTCATGGGTGCGAGATAGTATAAAATGGATCACGGAATCATATTCAGCGACCCCGAAAACATAAGAAAACACATTTTGTTCACGTTTAATGCATTATCAGGCGTCAGTAGAGCATTTATTTATAGGACAAAGATTTGTGATTTTCCGGCAGTTTGGGCCAAGTCCAAAAAAACAAAGATCTTTGTTCTCGGCAGTGTAAGGGTTAATGGTATGCTACTTGTCAGTAAGTACTGTCAAAGTCGTTTTTTTTACATGTGCTGGTTCCCAGTAGTTATAAGCACAGTCGTCTTACTTGATGTCAGCTGTTTTGCAATGACAAGCAGAGGTGCCTTATTTAACGTGTGTTACTTGTCAGTAACTACTGTCAGAGTTATTTTTTTTACGTGTGTTGCTTCCTAGTAGTTACAAGCAGAGTCGTCTTACTTGACGTGAGGTACTTTGCGCTAATGACAAGCAGAGACGCCTTATTTTATGTGTGCTGCTTGTCAGTAACTACTGTCAGAGTCGTTTTATTTACGTGTGCTGTTTTCCAGTAGTTACATGCAGAGTTGTCTTATTTGACGTTAGCTGCTTTGTAGCAATGACAAACAGAGGCGCTTTAATTCACGTGTGCTGCTTGTCAGTAACTATTGTCAGAGTCGTCTTTTTTTTACGTATGCTGCTTCGCAGTAGTTACAAGCAAAGTTATCTTATTAGATATATGGTGCTTGTCAGTAACAACTGCCACATATGATTTTTTTGCCGTATAAGGTGCTTCTCAATTGTTATTGCCACACTTGTCTCATTTGAAATGTACTACTTGTCAGTAAGTATTTGTACAGAAATTTTTGTTTTACGTGTGCTTTTTGCCAATGGTTTACATGTATGGTTCTCTTGTCTTCAATAATACTTGTTGCCAGAAATTTGTAAGGTAAAGCACAATCCTATAGAATGAATTCTCTTCTTTTAACCATTGAATGATTATTTTCAGTCGAAAGTAAAAGTAAATCTTGTGCATTTGAATCGATTAAAACATTTACTCCTATGGAATCAAAATGCACTTCACATTTAGAATGAAACATTTACTCTTGTGATTTCGACTGAAACTATTTTCACTACCTTGAGTGAAAATACTGCTACTTTTCACTTCAAAAAATGTAAAATGTACCATTATCGTTTCCAAAAAAAAAAAAAAAAAAAAAAAATATTACAAGTAACACTTTA
>NW_022639700.1:296066-300104 GCF_010583005.1 Odontomachus brunneus
AAAAAAAAAAAAAAAAAAAAAACAGTATTACAAGTAACACTTTACATTCTAACTCCGCAGATAGCGCACACATTCGAGAACCGTGTATATGTATAATCGGTACTTGGGGGCCAATATATAAGGTGTAGTAAAAAGAAATCCATTTTTTTTGCATAAAATTGAAGGCTTTATTTAGCATAGTTAGAATGATCCGATTTAGGTCAAATATGCTCCGTTTTGTTCGATAACTTGTTGCCATTTTGAAGGTAATTCCATTATGCCTCTCTCATAGAAACCCTTGTCCCTATTGGTAAAAAACTGGGACAGTCGATTTTCACAAGCTTCTCTTGAGGCGAATTTTTCATCAGCAAAATCATTCGCCATAGACAGGAACAGGTGGTAATCACTTGGTGCCAGGTCCGGACTATATGGTGGGTGCATAAGAACCTCCCAAGTTCCCGGAGCTTCTGGCGAGTCACTATCGATGTGTGTGGCCTGGCGTTGTCCTGATGGAACACAATTCCTCTTCTATTGGCCAAAGCTAGCTGCTTCTGGGCGATTGATTCCTTCAGACGGTCCAATTGTTGACAGTACAGGTCCGAATTAAGAGTTTGGCCGTAGGGGAGCAGCTCATAGTGGATGATTCCCTGCCAATCCCACCAAACACACAGCAAAGCCTTCCTGACCGTCAATTCTGGCTTGGCCACCGTTTGCGCCGGCTCACCGCGTTTCGACCACGACCGTTTTCGCTTGACGTTGTCGTAAGTGACCCACTTTTCATCACCAGTCACCATCCGCTGCAGAAATGGGTCGATTTTGTTGCGATTCAGCAGCGATTCGCAGATGGAAATTCGGTCCATGAGGTTTTTTTGCGTTAACTCGTGTGGCACCCATACATCGAGCTTCTTTTTGTATCCAGCCTTATTCAAGTGGTTCCAAACGGTTTTTTGTGCAATGTTTAGCTCCTGGGCAATCGAAACAGTGCTTACATGACGGTCGCACTCGACGATTTCCATTATTTTATCGACATTTTCGACAATTGGCCTTCCAGAGCGTGGTGCATCTTTGACATCAAAATTACCATCTTTGACATTAAATTACGGAACGGAATCGACGAAACCAAAATTGCGCGTGATTGGCTGTTACAGTATCAGGACCATAAACACTATTCACATTTTCAGCCGCCTGGCTTGCGTTTTCGCCTTTATCGAAGAAAAACTGTAAAATATGGCGTATTTTCTCTTTGCTGGTGTCCATCTTTGACGCGCGCTCAAACAATACTGAGTCAAACAATCACAAAACTGTCTGAGAAGTTTTTTTAGTACGAAATCTTATCTTTCTAACGCCATTTAGCGTAAACCGATCGCATTTATACAACGCGAGATACACATTACTAAAGCCATCTATTGGAAAAATAATGGATTTCTTTTTACTACACCTTAAATTTCATTAATAGACCGAGCATGTTCAATTTTTCAGCAGCGAAACTCGGCTAAAAACAAACATAAAATATTAGATAAATAGAGAGGACAGGCGAAAACCGAATACTTTTATCTTTCTGATTGAGCGCTAAAAGAAAAACGAAAATACGAGTTTTGCTATCCATCTCTTTTTCATTATCATCACAACTCGACTTTTATATTCAGTCTATGTTACGACTATGAATCGAAGTGAATACGTATGCAACACTCGTTTGTATGTGTTATCCTATTCATATAGAGCTTTATATAGAGCTACGTTTGACATCCAGTAAATTCGACGATCTTACATCAATGTATGTATGTGTGCATACAAATGGACGGGGAGTAACACCCGCATAAGAAGTGCCAATCTAACAAGGAGATGCTGCAACCTGCTATATTGATTTCCAAACGAGTTATAGCACGTTCGATAACTGCGATGTTGAGCATCAATATTTTAATGTGATTCGTGCAAGTGGCCCTTTGTTAGTGAGAAATTATAGTATAATTTATACTATAATTATAGTATAAATTTTGGGTCGTGGAGCTGTAGTGTATAGACCGAAAGTTGCGGTTCTCTTTCAGTGAGGCGGCGTGACTGAGCGAACTAAAGCTCACGCGCCGAACATTTTTGGGCCGCCGGCCCAAAACTAATGTATTACTGGGAAAGCATTAATTACATGTTCTAAGGTAAGAAAAAATAAAAAAAACACCGCATACGGACAAGTTGTCGACGGGATTCGAACGCTCGCCGCCGGCCCAAAAATGTTCGGCGTGTGAGTTTTAGTTCAGCCACGTTGAAAAAAAGCCGTAACTTTAACCTTTACGCTATAGCTCCGCGATTTAAACTTTATACTATTATTTCTCACAAAGGTCCACTTGCATAAACCCCGTTAGAATGTTCATGCTCAACATTGCAGCTATCGAACGTGCTATGACTCGTTCGGAAATCGATTTAACAAAGGCGTTTTTTCGTTTCATAACCACAGTAGCGTTTGGTTGGTTAGTTTAGAATAGAAGGAGGAGGACATACTAGGTGGCGGCGGGACGCCGTGCGTTCGAGATCTTCGTAACTTTTTCGTTCCGGAAAGAGAAAAATATCGAGAGCGCGGTCCTGCTAGGCCGGGACTCGAACCCGGGTCTTTCGCTTGCCGGGCGATTGCTCTAAACCACTGAGCTACCTGACGCTCCACGCTCACGACACTCTCCTCTTCCTAGATAACGCTCAGAGATGCCGTTCGGAAGCGACATCTCTGGCGCGATCCCGAGCACACGGCGACTACAGAGAGAAACAATGTTACTGTATCAAATGGTACAGCTGTCAGTCTCTCAAAGTCAAAGGTTGCTATCCTTTAAGACCTGACAAACGGACACAACTAATCATATGTCGTTGTTTATAAAGTCTCTAATATCTCTAAATATCTCTAGGCATACGACATTGTGGTTGGCTGTGTCCGTTTGTCAATGTGCGCATCTGGAACGTTCCCGCGAGCGTCATTCTATCTTTGTTGCTCGAAGCGTTGCGAGTGTTAAGTGGACTAAACTAACCAACCAAACGATATCGTGGTCATGAAACAAAAAACACCAAGTTATAGCATCTCTTTGTAACAGGCAGACAACATACAGTGCGCTGCGCTGTGCTGCGCTGCACGCACTGCTTCCTAGATGTGGCAACGCTGCCTACATCTCAGACGTGGCAACGCTGGCTCACATGTCTGAGCTTGAAATCGCGTCAGCTGACGTCCTGTAACGAGACATCTACTGCCATCTGGCGGCAGTCTCTGAACTATAAAATCTGCATTATCGGCACTTTCGAAGTTCGGGATCGACTTCGACATCCCCTTAAGGCTGGTAATATTGTCTAAAGTCTAAAGTACGATAGAAAAAAATTTTCTGAATAAAAATTGAATAGTTTAAGGAGTACTTTGTAACGATATTATCAGTTCTTTCGAAAATGTTATAATTTTAAACATACCTCCACCACTTATTATTCTTTTTCCAATCTAAAAATTTGTTTGGATCAAATTAAAGGATATTTTTTTCCGAATTCAACCATATGTTAGAATAACAATGTTATTCTTTCGAAATACGGACAGATCATAAAATATGTGAAAAGTTCTCCATACGTGTACTATCTTCATACGCGTCGCGTAGCTGTGTAGTAGTTCCCTCGATATAACGACATAAAACATTCAGTTCGTACTGTCTCGTAATAAGAGATAACAATACACATATACAAGATATGTAACCGTATAACATTTTAATATAAATATATATATATATATATATATATATATATATATATACAGGGTGAATATTATATACCGGAACACCTGAATATCTCGAAAACAAAGCGTTGTATAAAAAAATGTTAAATACAAAAGTTGTAGGGTTTAAAAAGATCTATTTTATGATATTAGCAGTTTGACCTTGAGTTGCGTCGTAAAGATCAGGTCAAGGTCACAATGATGTTTTTAAATGGATACCCCCATTTTTTATTGTATATTCTTGTAGCTTATCTCGAGAGCTTTCCAAAACACTATACTTAAGTATTTTTTCGTTAAGTACTTTTCGAGTTAAGAGGCTTCAAAGTTACGCT
>NW_022639700.1:301757-302025 GCF_010583005.1 Odontomachus brunneus
TAAAAGCAAGTCCATTTAGTGCCAAAGTCATAAGTGTCAAAATAATGAGAAGTTTGTTTTAAGACTAATTTCGCGTATTAACAATGAAAACGTGGTATTTTTATTGTTAATTTATTGCAGAATCGTAAGCATGGGTTCTCAGTAAGAGAAATCGAAGAAATTGAATTTCGTCGATTACAGCGCCATCTATCATGAATCGAGAAAAATGTTTCAGACAAATTGTATGTGTTTTTAGCCAAAGATTCCGAATATGCAATAAAAAATAGGG
>NW_022639700.1:302178-302267 GCF_010583005.1 Odontomachus brunneus
ATATATACAGTGTGGACCATTTTAATACATCCAGTCGAATATGTCGAAAACCAAGCACGGGAGAGAAAAATTTTTCAGACAAAAGTTGT
>NW_022639700.1:302277-302478 GCF_010583005.1 Odontomachus brunneus
GAAATTCAATTTCTTCGATTTCTCTTACTGAGAACCCATGCTTACGATTCTGCAATAAATTAACAATAAAAATACCACGTTTTCATTGTTAATACGCAAAATTAGTCTTAAAACAAACTTCTCATTTTTTTTTTACTACTTATTAATTACTTCTCAAGAAACTGCTTTTAGCGTAATCTGCCCTTTAGGCAACTTGAATGG
>NW_022639700.1:302638-302784 GCF_010583005.1 Odontomachus brunneus
GAGCTCACATTCATACTGTAATGAAATGTTTCTTCATTGAGTACTTTTCGAGTTATAAAGCTCCAAAGTTGCAATATGAAAAAATTCAAAATATCTCGTAAAGTATTCACTTTCCGTCTTATCTTACACGATTCAACTAGTCAAGG
>NW_022639700.1:302901-319222 GCF_010583005.1 Odontomachus brunneus
ATGTCCAGATCTTGCCTTCACTGGTTGGATCATGTCCAGATCTTGCCTTCACTGGTTGGATCATGTCTAGATCTTGCCTTGACCGGTTGGATCATGTCCAATATTCATCATAGTTATATGATTCTTACTTTTTTCGTTACATGGAGGGATACATATCTTCTGAAAATAAAGAAACTTTTAGTTTTGCACCATGCTCTCTGAATGTCAAATTTTATTTACGAAAATATATATAAAGAGACATGACAGTGCTTCATATAAAGTTTATGTCCGAAGTGATGTATAATGGCGAGACTGGTTTATTATTGCGACATTTCCGACTGACATTTTGATACATATTTTTATGTTGCAATTATATACTTTTTACCATGTGAGTGCAGAATAATAAATGTTGAATTCTGTGACGATATAAACGTATCATTCGCGAGTGTAATGTTTTTGTTCGATCAGCTGTACTTTATAATTAGTTCTTAATAGATTATTGAGTTTTGTTATTCTTATACATAATTTCATTGTGTAGTTTCTTCTTCCTTAATTACAACATTTCTTACTATATTTCAATGTTTAAGAAAAGAAGCTGAAACTATACATGATATGCATACATAATCTGTTAATGTATGTACGTATGTATATCCTTTATTGTTCCCCAGTATGGGGTTACAAAGTCCATATTACAATTCTTCTCCACGCTAACCACACACACACATACGCGCCTCCATACCCTTTTACAACTAAATTTATATCTAATTCTTACAACTAACTTATATATCTTATATATCTAACTTAACCTAACGCATGGATCTCCGTTTCCGTCTCTCCTTTCTCTCTCTCTCCCATTCAGCCCTTCCTCCCACTCCTTCCCTCCCTCTCCACATCTCCAACCTTTTCATCCACTCCTGCCCCTCTCCTTCTTCCCCCAATATCTCCCCCACCGCCTCCCCCAATTTCTTCCCTCCCCATTACCCTCCATACATCTCTCCCACACATGTTCCTAGCTCTCCACTTCACCCTCATATATCCTACATCTCCTCTTCTCCTCTCCTTCCCAATACATACCCTCTCTCATCTCATTCCCCATTCTAAACATGATTACTCTCCTCCACCTTTCTTCCGCCCACCCCTTTTCCAAGTATTCCGTTATCCCTTCTCCTTTCACAAACTGATACCATTTGTTGTTCCTTGACTTCTTAATCTTTTCCCATCTCTCTCTTTTGCATTTCCCTCTCTCTCTCTCTTCCAACTCATATCCCCTCCTCCTACTCTTCCCCTATCTTTCATCCTCTTTCTTTCATAAACAATTTTCTTTCTTTCTCCCAGCTCCCCACTATTTTGCCTTTTTTCCACCTCTCCCTTGTTTCCTCCCAACATCTTGTCATTACCCCTCTTCCTCCCTCCTCCAATCTCCTCTCAAAATTCTAAGTCTTCTTCCCTGCCTTCCTTCTTATCTTCTGCCTTCCCATTTCCTCCTTTATCATATACCCCGATTTTCTTCTCTCCACTCCCATTGTCCATTTCACAAACCTTTCATGCACTTTCTCCAGCTCCTCTCTCTCTCCACTCCCAAATCTCCGCACCATACCCCATCACTGTCCACACTAATCTATCGAACAGCCATAATCTTTTTTCCAATCCCTCCTCCATACTCTCTTTCTTATTCCCCAAAACTGTCTCATCACCACCGCTACTCTCCTTCCTCTATCCCTCACCTGCGTTCCCCTAACTTTCATTTCTTTTCAATACATATCCTAAATACCTAAATTCCTTCACCTCCTCCAATTTCTTTCCCTTCCCCCTCCAGTCATATATAGACAGCAGGTCTTAAAGGATAGCAACCTTTGAGAGACTGACAGCTGTACCATTTGGTACAGTAACATTGTTTCTCTCTATAGAAGCCGTGCGCTCGGAATTGCGCCAGAGATGTCGCTTCCGAACGGCAGCGTTATCTAGGGAGAGGAGAGTGTCGTAGGTGTGGAGCGTCAGGTAGCTCAGTGGTTTAGAGCAGTCGCCCGGCAAGCGAAAAATCCGGGTTTGAGTCCCAGCCTAGTAAAACCCTCGATATTTTTCTCTCTCTGAAACTCAAAGATACGCAGATCTCGAACGCACGGCGTCCTGCTACCACCTAGTATGCCCTTCTCCTTCTATGGTTCCTGTCCAAGTACCCCTCCAATCTCCCAATCATCGCCCTCATATTATCTCCCTCCTCCTCCGCCATCAGTACCACATCATCCGCATACGCCAGTATAAAATATTTCCCTCCTTCTATCCTCACTCCTCCCCAACCTCCCCTTTTCATTATTCCCTCTAAAGCCGCTAGCAAAATGTTAAGTAGCACCGGACACAACGGACACTTCTGTCTCAACTTTCTACTCGTCCAATATTTTCCGCCTATCTTCTCTGCCACTCTCACCCTACTTCTTGTCTCTATCAACAATTCCTCCACCCTTACTACCAAGCTCTCTCTCACTCCCCTCTTCTTCATCACCTCTATTAACCTTCCCTTCTCCACCGAATCGAAAGCCGCGTTCAAATCATGAAAAAATGCTACCAATTCTCCTCCTTCCTTCCCCAACTGTCTATTTATGAAATAATTTAACGTGTATATCTGATCCACCGTTTCCCATTCCCTTCCTAAATTCCGCCTGACTCTCTGAAAGCAACTCCCTCCCTTCCACTTCTTCCCTTAGCCTTTTCGCTAAAACTGCTGTATATACCTTATTCAATGATGGTATCAATGTCACTCCTCTATAATCCTCCATCCTTATTCCGTTCCTTTTCTTCTTTATCGGTATCGCCACCCCCTCCTTCCATTCTTCCGGCCATTCCTCTCCTCTTCATACCTTTCTACACATCCTCCATGCTCATTTCTCCACCTTTTCCTCCCCATATTTCCATACTTCGTTCGGTATCTCATCCAACCCCATAGCTTTTCCATCTTTCAATTTTTTCATAACCTTCTCTATCTCCTCCCACCCTATTTCTTCCTCCTCCCCCTCTTCTCTCCTTCTTTCTCCTCTCCCTCTTCTCTTCTTCTACCTCTCAGCACCTTCTCCTCTACTCCTCCATCACTCTCATAAAATATTCCTTCTATTCTCCCATTTCAATTCCCTCATTTACTCCACCCTTCCTCGCTCTCTCTCTATTCACCAACTGCCAAATATCTTCCTCCGTCCTTGCTTCCATCACTTCTCTTTCCATCCTCTCTTTCCTCTTTTTTCTTCCTCTCACAAAGCCTATTATACTTTCTCTTCCTCTGCCTATATCCCAGCTTGTCTCTCTCGCTCTCTCACCTCCACTTTCTCAACTCGCTTCTTGCCTTCTCCTTCTTCTTGCATTTCTCATGTCACCATCCTCTCTTCGCTCTCCCCCCTTTATCTCCTTTCACATACTTTCAAAATTCTCCTTATCCTCTCCATCACTTGCACCAACTCCTCCTGCCCCCTCCCACCTCTACCTGAATCTTCCCTAACTCCCTTTCAAGTCTCTCCCTTCCTTCCTTGTCCTATTTACCTCTACATTTCCCCGTTCTTCTCACCCTCCGCATTTCCCTTCTCCTAACCTCCCCTCTCAGCTCCAAGATTACTGAGTGATGATCCGAGTCTATCTCTTCACCCATCTCCATCCTTATCACTTCCCCCAACACCTTCCCACCTCCCAGTATATAATCAATCACCGACTTCCCATTTCCTCCCATATACGTAGACTCATCCTCTTCATCCTCAGCCACATTCCCATTCATTATCACGAATTCTCTTTCCTCTATTGACTAAAGCAACTTCTTGCTTTCCCCATTCTCCTTTTTGTCCTTTGATCTCCTCTGTTCTCCTTCCTCCTCCCTTACTCCACCCTTACTCCTCCCCTCTCTCCCGTTTTCGCATTGAAGTCTCCTCCTATAATCATCTTCCTCCTTTCTCTCCCATTCTCCACCTATACTTCTAACTCTTCTAGCTTCCTCTCTATATTCTATTTACATATACTCCTACAATCACTCATTTACATCTTTCTCTAATAATTTCCCCTTTTATCCTCCCTTCTACTTCCTCCTCTTTTTCCTCTGACTCTGTCTCCTCTAAGTCTTTTCTCACTCCCATCAACATCCCCCCTCTCGCCTTCCCCTTCCTGTTTCTCCTTCCCGCCATCTGTACTATCCATCTATATTCCTTCGGTAATCTGTCCTCCAATCTTTCCCAAACCTTCTTTTCTAACCACGTTTCCATCATCACTACTACCTCCCATTTTTGCATCCTCTCCCAGAATTTCTTGTCCTTGTTCCCCAATCCTACCATATTCCAAAACGTTACTTTCCATCCTTCCTCCTTCCCACTCCCCTACTCCCTCCCTCCTTCCCGCTCTCCCACTCCCTCCCTCCTTCCTCCCCTCTTCTTCTAATCTGATTGCCCCAACACCTCACTCCTCTCAACCTCCCCGTCCCTCAATCTTAATCTTTTCTTATTCTCCTCCCAGCTCCACTACTTTCCATCTATCTGTATTCTTACCCATATCCTCCTTTCCTTTTCCCTCTCTTTTCTAGCAATCTCCTCCAAATTCCACTTCATCTTCCTTTCTTTCCACGTTAAGTCATCCCTTACCCATATCCCCCTCTTTTCCCACTCCTTCTTCCTCCTCATTATCTCCTTTTTCACTTCCAGTTTCTCCAATCTAATCCTTACCCAACCACTTCCCTCTCCTCTTTCTATTTTCTTCACATCCTTTATCTCCCTCTCTATCCCCATCCCCCTCATTATTTCTTTTATTCTCCCCTCTACTTCTCTCTCCTCTCCCTTCATTCCTTTTACCATTATATTTCTCCTTTCTTCTCTTTCTCTCATCTCCACCCTTCTTTCCATCTTTCTTATCTCTCTCACTAGCTCTCCCCTGCCTTTCTTCTCCCTTCGTAACTCTCGCCATTTTCTCTTATTTCCTCTCCATTCTCTATTCCACTTCCTTTATTCTTCCTCTTAGTTCCTTATTCTCTCTTCTCCACGCTTCTTTCCTTTTCTCTCATCAACTTCCTTATCCCTTCCAGCTCCTCCCTCATTTCTTTCCTTTGACTGCCTATCTCCTTCCTCATCTTTTTAATCACTTTCACCATTTCCCTCATGCCCTCCTTCATTTCCTCCACTCATCCAGCTCCTCCCCTTTTCCCGTCTCAGCTCCTCCCTCCCCTTTCTGTGGCGACCTCAATGTCCTCCTCCCATTTTAAAAACATAGCTCCTCCTCTTTCCTGTCTTTCTCCTGCTCCTCCCTTCCCCGTTCTTCCTCCTCTTTTTCCCTCTTCCTCTTAAACATTTCCTCCAACATTCCCACATTTCCTCTCCTTTCCTCCTTTAACGAACCCCTTCTCCCCTTCTGCATTGACCCTTTATTCTTTTCCCCTATATCCCTTTTCTTCAACCTCTCCTCTTATCTTATCCTCTCTTTCCAACCTTGTTGTTCCTTTCTTTCTTATCCCTATCTATCTCACCACTCTCTAGTCTATGCCTCTGTCTACCTCTGACTATCATCCTATCGGTACCTTCCTCACTTTCCAGTTCCTACTCACTCACCTAGATGTCTTTCTTTACCTCCCTCCTCTCTACCTCTCCACTCCTCCTCTGTCCTAAACTCTCTTGCCTTCCAACCATGGATGTAGGAATATAAGGATAGAGTGTAAAGGTGAGGTGAAGCCACAGAGAGAGGGGGACTAGGTAAAAACTGTGCCTGATTTTGTTTGGTTTTTAATATGTGCAAACATAATAGTACTGTCTTCGCGTCCATAGGTCTGTTCTTTCCAGCTACACTGTTGTACTGGTGCAATAAGTTAGAATGAGACAAATATATTTTATTTCACTTGAACTTATTGCATCAGTGTAACAGTGCAGTTGAAAAGAACAAATCACATGTTAGCGTCCACTAACGTCTGAACACGTATGAGGAGGTTAGCAAATATTGTTTTATTGTTTACTGTTAATAACTTGTTTCAGTAATGGTGCAGTGTTGTGTTCCATTTTGCAAAAGTAGATTGGATTGCCAAAATTGGAAAAAAAAATACGCAAAGTGAAAAAAATCACATTTCATAGGTAAGATAACCTTTTAATGATTATGAACTGTAAATGAAAAACAGGCTGTATTTAAATATTCTTCACAGTATTCCAAAAGATGATATGTTTCGTAAATGTTGGCTTGATATATTACATATTAAATCAATATCGAATTCATCCCACGTTTGTTTCCTGCACTTAAACAAAGAGTCATTTACTAACAGTGGCTCTATATGTACAATTAAGCGGAATGCATTGCCAAGAGTAAGATCTTCTCTAAAAATTTTTAACCTCAATTTTCTCAAAAACAAAGTTACAATAAAAAAATGTTATTCTTTTTTTTACCTATTTTTGCATAGAATCGCCTCCTATCCACTGTTATTAATTTTTCACGTATTATTCTGAATTATATGTTCATGTTCTTAATACTTCGTTTATAATTGGCGGTACTGCGCATGAGTACAACTCAACCAATCAAATTCAGGCACAGTTTTAGAGATACCTCGTCCCTCAAATCGACTTCATCCTCCTTGCTCATAAACTCAGCTTACGTTCTATCCTTATATTTCTACATCCATGCTTCTAACTTCGTCCTTACTTTCCTATCCCTTCACTCTTCCCTGCTTGTCACCCACACACTCTCACACTCCTCTCACTACTCTTCTCTATCTCTCACTCACACCACTACTCAATACCAAATCTTTCTCTCTCTTTCTCTCACTCTCTCTCTCCACACACTTAACTTGCCAGTCATCTAATACACACAGGAAACGAAAGTCCCACATAATCTGTTAATATTATATATAGACACGTATAAAAAATATGTCTCTTTTTTTTAGTTTAGATTACAACATATTTCAAGCTCATCGAAATCGGAAGGGAACATTTCCGTGGGTTTACTTGTAAGTGCATATGATATGAACTTACGTTGTACACCGTGCAATTCGTGCAAGTTTTAAAAGTTCACTTACTATATATAGATATCTATAGTATCTATATATAGATACTTTGGGAGATATAGAATTAAATCTTTTTAATCCGTTAATTATTAAAAATTTAGCATTAAGCGTTTTCTCGTTCATGTTAGTTTTGTCCTTTGTTAGTATTTTACTAGATTCAAAGAACTCCTTCTCTACATCAAGTACTTCTGTACAGCAGTACTAATAAAGCTGTTTTACATTACCACAAATACTGTAATGACAGGATATCGTAGATTTGATTAACTTTTAAACGAAAAAAATTTCGCATTGCATTCTAGTATTCATCAATTATTTCGTTTATTTTTTTCTAACAAAGGATATTTCCGAATTTATTTGAAGCAACTTCCACTCATGTGATAAAACATCTACATCTATATCTATAAACGGTAATAAAGGGCTTAGGGAGATAAGCATGTAAAAATTGCTCCCGCATGTATTAAATCTAGATTAGCACCATAGATTGACATCTAAATCCTACAAATATCAACTTTAAAATTGCATTTTTGTAGGGGTTATTAAGGAGGAAAGAAAAATTAAAAAAGTGGTTTTCCTCGAAAACGACTCAACCAATTTTGATAAAAATATATATGCTATGAACATCAATGAGACTATTAAAGAAAAAAATAAAAAAAAATTCTGACAAAAAAATATAAGTAAAAAATATTTTTGAATTATTCAAAAAAATTTTTTGAGGTTATGTTTCAGAGATACATCTCAAATTGTTTTTCCAAAAAAAAAAACCTTAAAGTGTCTGTTTCAACATATATTTTTCCCAAATTTTTCATGAAGGCAGTTTATGGCAAAAATAATGAAAATTTGATTTTTGGATTTGAGCTGCTTTGGATTCTTCTTTGTTTGATTTCGATGTTTTGCGAACATTTCAGTCCGCTTCATCAGGGAGGAACGATCCGATGCCGAGTTGCTCCTAAGAGAACTCCTTTATATAGTAATTGGCATAGGGGGAAAGGGGAGAGGAGACAGGAAGGTGGGGGGAGGTAGACAGAATTGGGATGGTGGGAAATTTGGGAAGTGGGTTTTGACTAGTACTGTTATTTCGTTGAACAGGATTTTGTGTCCACTTTCTAGATTGTATCCGATATCTCCATGCCAAATTATACCATCACCCAGCTCAAAAACATCGGTCCTCGATTTGCTAATATACAGAGCATTAGCTATCTGCGACAAGAAGCATTCAAAGCGAACTCAAAAATCTTAGGAATACTTCAAAATAATGGCTACACAGCAACACAGATAAACAGAACAATCAGGAAACATCAAACCAGAAGACATCAAAACACACGGACTGAACAACTTCAGGGACAGACAAAATAACGAAACTCCATCACTACTTTCCTTCCATACATACAGGGAATTACAGATAAAATTAGCAGAATTCTGAAAAAACAATATCAAAACCATCTACAAACCACCAACAAAAATAGGACAATATCTAAATAACCCAAAAGATAGATAGACCTCCACTAGACACTCCTGGGGTATATAGAGTCCCCTGCTCCTGCGGTAAAGTCTATATAAGAGAAACCGGGAGGATGATGAGCATACATATAAAGGAACATCAAAGTGCAGTTAAACTGAAAAATGTAACGCAATCAGCACTAGCGGACACAAAATCCTGTTCAACGAAATAACAATACTGGCCAAAACTCACAACTACTTCCCTAGGAAGTACAGGGAATCCTTGGAAATTCAAAAGCACCCCAACAATCTCAACAGGGATAATTGGCAAAAAATCAGTTCAATCTGGCAATTCGTTCTCCGAGTTTCCAAAACATGACAGACAACAAATTTCTCACCACCATTCCCCTTTTCCTGTTTCCTCCCCCTCTCCCTCTATACCAACTACTATATAAATGAAGACCTCTCAGGAGCAACTCAGCATCGGGTTCGTTTCTGCCTGATAAAGCCAACTGAAATGTTCGCGAAACATCGGAATCAAAGAAGAATCCACGCGGCACCCGGAAACTAAATCTAATATGTATAGACACCGCGAAAGCCTAAAATATCAAATGATGAAAATCATGCAAGTAGTGCGGCACCACGCTTTCACAGCACACTCACTCTAGCCGCGTACATCAAAAGTACTAATCTAGTTTTTATGCTGGATTCCTGAATTATTTTACCACAAAGTTATAGAAAATTTATATTTCATTTTTACTTGTACATTTATTTTATGCGCCTTTCCAAAAAGTTAAGCTTTAGTGAAATTACGATTGTTATAACAATACGTGATAATGAAATAAAATAATTGAAAATTTATTTCGTGGAAAACAAGTTAAAAAAACAATATATTGACATTCTATTTATATAAAATATTTAAATAAGGATCGTTAGCAGTTAGCCTATAAAAATGTTTCCAAATTCACTTCGTTTTGAACTCTATATCAGAGTGTTTTTTTAGAGTGTGTCCCTTTGCCGTTCACAAAATGAGGTGCTTTTTTAGAATCAGTTCCCTCGTCTCTTACAAAATCGGGTACTTTTTATATGAGTCGAGGTTATTTTTTTAATCTTCATCACTGTCACTCTCAATTACTGGAATGTTTTTCTTGAATATTTAATACTGGAATATTTAATTTCTTGAATATTTAATTACTGGAATTATTTTTCTTGAATATTTGGCTTAGTATTTTCGTTAGTTTGAAAATTTTTGATAAATATCTAGCATGAGATAAATAATAAATCACTACCGACTGAAGTAGAAGAAAATGGTTGACTTCGTCGAAAGCTACCTTTCAAAAGTGTTACATTAAATAACATTTTAGATTTCCCAGAAACGACAAAAGAAGATTTAAAAATCTTATTCATTGGTTCATGCCAACTCGTTCAAGTTATATATTTTCGTTCCAGAAGTGGTTGACAAAGATGGTAAACTAAAAATTGAATACGTTAAAGATCAATCAAATGTACTTAAATTGAAAGTTCCATCTCGTCATATTTCTCGCACAGCATGTAAATACTTTTTAAGATAAGAGTCTAAGGGCTTGTGTCCACGATGCTAGAAATCGGCTCGAGATCTCGCTTCAAGAAATATGTAACCAATAAAACTGTCGTCTTTCCGTAAAAGCTGCAAATGGACTGGTTACTTTTTCTCAGATCTAGATCTCGGGCCGATTTCTAGTATCGTGGACACAGCATTTCTAGTATCGTAGCTTAACAGCATTGGTATTTCTAGCTTGACGCATTACACATGTGAATGTGCCAATGGAAAACGGACTGTTGGTTGTTTGTCTCATATTCCTGCAGTGATTTATTGTTTATCTCATACTAGGTATTTATCAAAAATTTTCAAACCAGCGGAAGCATTGAGTCAAATATTCAAGAAAAATAATTACATTCCAGTAATTGAGAGTGACAGTGATGAAGATTAAAAAAATAACTTTGACTTATATAAAAAGTACCCGATTTTGTAAGAGGCAAAAGGACCTAAAAAGACACCTCGTTTTGTGAGAGGCGAGGGGATTCTCCCCAAAAAATGACCCCATTTTGTGAGAGGCGAGGGAACTCATCCTAAAAAAGTACCCTGATATGGAGTTCCAAACTTTCTCGAGGTGAATTATGAAAACATATTTTTATAGGCTAATTGCTGATGATCCTTATTTAAATATTTTATATAAATAGAATGTCAATATATTGTTTTTTAATTGTTTTGCGAAATAGATTTTCAATTATTTTATTTCATTATCACGTATTGTCATACCAATCGTAATTTTACTAAAGCTTAACTTTTTGGAAAGGCGCATAAAATAAATGTACACGCACTGGCATTGATGCTGTCCGTACATCCGTGTGACTCGCACATAACGCGTCACTCATTCACTGCTGCCTGTAGGTGAGATACGAGCAGCATGGAGTGGCAGTGGGGAAATTTTGGCCCATATTCTGAGTTCTCTTTTAACGATAAATGAGCCTCTAAAAGTGACTCATAGCCAATCAGAAAGCTTATAAGCCATTTTTACAGACTCATTTATCGTTAAAAGAGAACTCAGAATACGGGCCTTTGATTCCCGAGCAGCACGCATCAATACGGGAGGGGATACGCACACATTCACGCGACCGTGTCCGTGAGACTCATAGGCACGGTCGCGTATCCCCTCCCGTGCTGATGCGTGCTGCTCAGGAATCAAAGTTTCTATCACTGGCTAGTGGTAGGATCGTCGGACGGCTTGGAAGGGAATAGTGGTGGAAGTCGCGGCGATTTTTCATCCTTTATCGCAGACATAAGAGAGAAGGAGATAGCATTATGAGACATGGTCGCCAGAAATGCTGTCCTAAAATACGTGTGACGTACACTAAGAAAACGTTCGACTTACACTGTTTTGTCTTACGTGCGAAATACGCGATGTCCCAATAACTATTTCGCTTGCTCGAACGTCCATGCATTTTCCTTGTTAGCAAGGAAATTACTGTAATGTAAAAAGAGATCTTGGGGAAGGGTTTTTAGGAGGTTTCGACAAGTGCTTCATAATAGCTGTTCTTGAAAAAAAAAAAATTAGATTTATTGCAACAATTGTTGCAGTATTTTATATTAATGTAGTGTTCTATATTAAAATAAATCTAATATTTATTTTTTTTTAATATTATTAAAATAAAACTACTTATATACTTATTTTTTCAATTAAAAATTTTTCCGTTTTTTTACATTTTTTTATATTTTTTAGATATTGAAATTTCCCAAAATTTACTGCAAGTTAGTTTTTATGTTTATGAATGGTAAATGAAGAAGTAATTATATTTACATAGGCGTTATGCATAATGGTATATTGCAATATTAGTATATTGTAATATAAATCCATGAAGTTCGCATTTGCTTATTCTTTGTATTACATAGAGTACAGCGCCTTCGACTATCAATATGTGCAAACATATTTGCCTTTTTTTATAGGCAAACGGGTTCTCTTATTTTAATGACTATCAAAATATTATATTAATTATCGATGTCCAAATAGTAAAAAGGAGATGTTACGTTCCGAAGTTGCTTGGTTATCGATATTATCGCTGGCATTGTTGCCTCTTTACCGCGATACCGATTAGCTGTGCGTTGCAGGCGGCTTCATGTCGCGCCGGGTTATCATCGTGGCGGAGTTGAGTGACAGTTCGTGCGTATTACGAGAACGGGGTTATAACGAGGGAGAATGAGAATAGGAGAGAATAGTAGAGAATAAGAGAGAATAAAGGAGAATTAGAGAAAATAAGAGAGAATGGAAAAGAATAAAGGAGCATGAAAACATTTAGCCGTATTAAAATTCGTTTAATAACTATGTATATGAGACTATGTATATTATATCTATGGTCTTTTTCTATATGTTGGCTTCATTTTTCTGGCCGTTTGCGGAGTCCATGTATATTACGTCCATGGTTGTACTCGAATGTGAATGCAGATTATAGGTTTGTGTGTGAGAGACAAGGAGAGACAGGGAGAGACGGGGAGGGGCGAGGAGAGACAGACAGACACAGGGAAACGACAGGGAGAGACAAGGACAGACAGGAAGAACAGGAAGAGACAGGGAGGAACAGAAAGAGACAGGGAGAAACAGGGAAAGACAGGGAAGACAGGGAGAGACAGAAAGAGATGGGGAAAGACAAGGAAAGACAGGAAGAAACAGAGAGAGACAGGCAGAGACAGGAGAGGCAGAGGGAGGCAAGGAGAGAAAATTCAGATTACAGGGAAAGACAGGGAGAGACAGGGAGAGATAGGTGAGGCTGGGAGAGACAATGCAGATTATAGGGAGAGACAGGAAGAGACAAGGAGGTACGAGGAGAGACAGGGAGAGATAGGAAGAGACAGGGAGAAAGAGAGAGGCAGGGAAAGAAGGGAATTAGACGGGGTGAGATGGGGAGAGACAGGGAAAGGCAAAGAGAGACAGGAAGAGACGGGGAAAGACAGGGAGAGACAGGGAGAAACAGAGAGAGGCGGGTAGAGACAGAGAAAGACAGGGAAAGATAGGGCGTGACAGAGGGAAAAGAGGAAAGACAGGGAAAAACAAACAGGAAAAAATAGGGAGAGACAGGAAAAGACAGGAGAGGTAGGGAGAGGTAGGGAGAGACAGGGAGAGACTGGGAGAGACAATGCAGATTATAGGTTTGTATGTGAGTTTTTCGTGACGTAATTAAAGTGTAATGAAATATTAAGAAAGGAGGTGGAAGGTGCGCGCGTAGCGCACGCTGTGTGCTAGTTGTATTAAAAAAGGCTCTCCAAGTGCTTTTTGTGTAATTTATTATAATTTTTTTCAACATGTTTTCAATGTAATTTATTATAATTTTTTTCAACATTATTGTATTTCTCAAATTATTTTATTTTTTATTTAATAATATTATATTATTTATTAATAATATATTTAATTTATAAATATATTATATAGCCAAAACCACATATGTTTATAAAAGTATATAAAAGTATATAAAAATAAAAACTGAAATGATTAATCATTCGCACTTGGCGTAAACTTCTTGATATCATTACTTTTATAGAGGGTATAAAATTGTCTTGTATTTTTCAATAGAGTATTTGTAAGAGTACAATTGATCTGAATAAGCTTGTTTTAATATTTTTTAAAATATCTTTTAGCTAAGCTTTTGATGTAATTTATTTATAACAATTTTTTTATAAAAAACCGATAAAAAATCCCCAAAATTGTGAGCCGCTATATTGGATCCGCCATTTTGAAAAAGAAATACAAAAATCTACCAAGGGATTCATAATCAGTAACCCAAAAAAACCCCTGTACACCAATTTTCATGAAAAACTAATGGATATAAAAATATCTGCCTGAAAGGGTTAAGTCATAATGTATCATATATGATACACCTTTTTTAGAGCAGTTTTTACGAAATTAAACTAATTTGTAGAGACTTCGAGGCGGTAAATGTGCATTCATTGTGAAGCTTAGATGTTCCTCTAATAGAATCATCTGCATAGAACATTAAATTTTGTAAATTTAATTATTCATAAACAAGTTAATGTAAAAAAATTGTATTTTTTTGAAAGAAATTCATTTGCCAAAAATATTACAAAGCAAACCTATGGAAAAAACGGTTTGGTACTGCTTTTTAAACTGTAGATAATGACGCAACCTTAAACATTTCAAAATTCAAGATAGCGAACTTATCCAGTAAACATTAGATATTCCTGGAATATTCCGTTTGTATTCCAGAAGTTCCATATATACCGAATATTCAAGAAATGTTCACAGAATGTTCAAATAATTGTGGAATATTCAGAATATTCTATGAATACTATTTGTATGTGCAATAAGGAATATTCAATCCAAATAGCATAAAGATGAATAGAAGTTCATAGAGAATTTTAAAGAACATCTAAAAAATAAAAAAAATTAATATCCGAAATATTATCCGAGTTTAATTTATTCTAAAGTATTTTTCAGAAATTTATTGTAATGCACATTTTGCAAATCATTACTTGAGATATTCTGAGAATTCGTGAGAAATTACTATTATTAGCTAATTTCATTTATTATATGGTATGGTTGCATTAGACAGATACTCCTTATAATAAGCGTTTATTTATATATTTATACATAAATTTAATTAATTAAAATTAAATTTTATATGGTAAGATGGATTTTTCTCTTTTTTAAATTGTACTCTTTTATAATCATTTGAATTTTAATCTCTTATGATTTATAATCATTTATTTATAGATTTATTCATAGATTTATAATCATTTGAATTTTAATCTCTTATGATTTTATCTATTTAATAATAGCAATAAAAACATTTTACTATAAAAATTTTAAGACCGAAATGGAATGTGCGGTGTTTCGTAGACCTCATCTCACTAGATAAAGTTTAAATTAACAATAAAAGTACAAAAAATATAGTTTTTATTAAAATTAAGTTATATTATAAAAAGATTATATTACTGCGTTAATTGCAACATATATATGTATATAGACAAAATATAAGATAAAAAATCAGTCCAATCTGGTAATCTGTCCTCCCGGTTTCCAAAACATGACAGGCAACAAATTTCCCACCATCATCCCAACCCTGCCAACTTCCCCACACCTTCCTGTTTCCTCTCCCCTTTCCCCCTATGTCAACTACTATATAAAGGAGTTCTCTCAGGAGCAACTCGGCATCGGGTCGTTCCTCCCTGATGAAGCGGACTGAAATATTCGCGAAACGTCGGAATCAAACAAAGAAGAATCCACGCGGCTCACACCTGGAAACCAAATCTAATATGTATGGACACTGCAAAAGCCTAAAATATCAAAATATAAGACGTTTATATCGATCGAAGAAGCGGTGTAGTGTTTAAAGCAATAGACTTATAATACAAAGCTTGGATTATATGTCTCAGGTCCAAGTTCGAAACTCAGTTAGTGAGAATTTTTAAGTGTGATATAACATTTGGAATCAAGTAATCTTAAATTTCAAGTAAAGTCAGCAAGTTGACTTGTTTTTTATCTTAACCAATTCGCCAATATTTGTAAAAAAGTGTAAATTTTTGCGCTTATTTGAATATTCCTTGTATATTCTATGAATATTCCGGAATATTTTGGAGTATACTTGGAATGTTAATTTCGGATTTTAGGAACATTTTATAAATATTCCAGGAATACCTAGCATTTACTGGGCAATATGGCGAGCTAAAATACTAACATCGGGATAAATTACATTTCTTTCCGTAAAAGAGTGAAGTTCTTTCCATAAAAGAGTGAAGTTCCGTAAAAGAGTAAATCTATGAATAGCTTGAATTTCAAAAAAGTGATTTCAAATTCGTGATCAGCCAAAAAATCTCGGATACCAATTTTCATGGAAATCTAAGGAGTTTTAAAATTGTCGTCCGACATATTGTGGATCCGCCATCTTGAATTTTCAAAAACTGATTTCAAATTCGTAATTAGCGATCTGAAAAACCCTCAGATATCGATTGAACAAAGGAAAAGATTGTGCAGAAAAATTCGTGACTTAAAAAGTTAAGGGCGGAAAGCACTATAGAGGATAACAAAAATCTAATTTCTTTTTTTTGTTTTAATTAATAGTATTATACAGGGTGTCCCAAAACTGGTAGAACACCTGTTAGAGGTAGGTAGGGGGTGCAATTTGGAATTGAAAGTTCCTCTTGCATTTTTGGATCCGACAATTAGTTAACGAAATATTAATGAATTAAGTCTGCCAATCTCTTACCGTTCCGAGTGAGCGCTCAGAGACGTAGAACGCTGTGGTCTTCTCAAGGGCCGTTCTTGCCCGTTTGTCTCCCCTTTTTGTATCACAAGTGAGTAAATGTGGATGAGTGAGTGAGTGAATGTGTGGGTGAGTGCCTGACCGGGACTAGGAGAAGAGGGA
>NW_022639700.1:319237-327647 GCF_010583005.1 Odontomachus brunneus
CCCCCCATACACACACACTAAAATTATTCACGGTACTCAACTACCGACGTATAGAAAACATTCAAGTCACCCACGCATTCGAAGGAAGCATATCATATATGTCCTCTCCCTCCGGCATATAAAGCGCAATCATTCCGCCCATTTTCACTAAAAACATTCAAATTATCCATGCACTCATAAACACACACAAAAACACCCGCACATTACTCCCACATATAGAAAACTTGCCACCCCCCTCTCCTCCTAGTCCCGGTCAAGCACTCACTCACTCATCCACATTTATTCTCTTGTGATACAAAAAGGGGAGACAAACGGACAAGAAGGGGCCCTGAGAAGTCCATAGCGTTCTACGTTTCTGAGCGTTCACTCGGGACGGTAAGAGATTGGCAGACTTAATTCATTAATATTTCGTTAACTAATTGTCGGATCCAAAAATGCAAGAGGAACTTTCAATTCCAAATTGCATCCCCTACCTATCCCTAACGGGTGTTCTACCAGTTTTGGGACACCCTGTATATATAGAATATATTCCCAAAGTTTGGTTTTAAAATTAAAAATCTAAAGAATCATACAGAATCATTTCTCGCACGCAGATACGATCGCGTGAGGGGAGGTTTCAGCACACAGTAATTCGCAACGGCTTTGTTCCGAAAAAGCCGTTTGAAAAAACGGAAAAAATTTTTTTAAGAAAGATATATTAAAAAGGTGCTTAGGTGGACACACAAAAAGTGCGAATTAAAGTTTTAATAGTACGATTTAGCGGTTAGCTCCAAAGCATGTATATTCTGGCCTTAAAAATTATCGCCTTAATATCGAAATCACCGCCTATATTGCCGCTGGAATATTTAATGAAGATTACTTTGTTGTTTTGAAGATAATGTAAATATTAGAAATTAAAATTGGGTCTCTATGTAAGTTACATGCTGAAAGTAAGGACGCGAATAAAGAGACAGGAGCTTTTAGCCTAAGTTATAGTAAAGAGGCAAGTAAACAACACCAATTCGAACAAAATGACTTGTTTGAAGAAGCGGAAGATTTACTATATGAGACAGGAATAACGGATTAGTAGAAGCTAAGTTTACAATTTTCTATATCTGAAACGCGCTTTTTTTTAAACGACTTTTTTCAAACTGGTGTGCATGATAATTCAAAAGCTATTTGACCAATCGAGTTACCCTTTTACGTACATTTAGTTTATTATATTTACTAGTCGATAAACCTATAAAATCCATAAATCACTTATTTAAACAATGTTTTTGTATACATAAAGATGGATTTTTATGAGTAAAAATCGAATTTTTGTTTCAAGGGCTGCTTTTTTGTCAATTACAAAATTTTTTTCAATTCTTTTAGATTTATCGACAAATTATGTCTATAAAGAGTAAAACATTTTTTCCTATTTTTGTTTCAGACGAATACAATAGGATCCAGAGCGTACACCGTTTTGCACCGACTCTGCCGCGATGCTCAACATTTCTTTGACTACATACAATTTATAAACATTTTTCTTAACTTAAAAATATTTTTTTAATATTTTAATATTTTTTAATAATGTACAAGCAAAAACACTACAAAGTTGGCAAGCGATTGGATAAGTAAATTCTTAAAAAAAAATTCACGAAAATTCTCTTATTTTTGGCGTTCTATAGTGCTTTCCCTCCTTAAAGCCCATGTGGCCTAACACATCGCCCGCACGTGATCCGGCGTCGCAACGCCCTGGGTGGGAGCAATGCGACAATGGTCTGTGCGGATATATAAAGCGGGAGCTTGAGTCATTCGAGAGTAATCCTGTCGCCACGGCCTGTCTAACAAAGAGAGAGCGCGGTACGAGAATAATCGTTCAACCAAACTTGTTGTAGCGATAGGTCTTCATATTAAGTAATATTAAGTAAAGGAATAAGACACACTTCTCAAGCGTTTTCGAAAAAATCGAAGTTAAAAAATTCCGAGCGCCTTACATACAGTCTGTCAAGTAAGAGCGTGTGCGGCATAATTAGCAGTCGGTAAAAAGTATTATCCTAATTTTTTCGTGAGTGGATAGAGGGAAACTTTTGCTCTTCATGCATTGTCAAAAAAGATTCAGTTAAAGTTTTGTCAGATAAACATGTAAAACGCTATGAGTGCCACGTACGCATCGCGCTACAAAGCTATGTTCCTTTATTCCTACCCGAAAGGTCCGAAAATCTCTCATACAGCGGCTACTAAATACATGGTGAAGTCGAAATCAAGTAAGTAAGTGGGTTTGTAAGTAAGTGGGTTCAACGATATAAAGAGACAATGACTTGCCTGAACATGGCTCGATAGGCAAAGTGTCTCCTAAAACCAATAAAATGATAGTGAACTTGTTTTTTTGGAATCTTGGCTTAACACTGCGTCAAGGAGCTGCAAAATTGAAACAGAATGGTTTAGATATAACACACGAAACTACCCGAATTCATCTCTGTGCTCATGATAGCAAATGGCGCAGTGAAAAAACCATTGTTAGGTGAAAAGTACGTTGCGAAGCGACTTTTTAGGTGAAGGACAATATTGATCGAGATTGGAGCAATGTAATTTTTACCGACGAAGTTTTTGTTTGGGGATATGTTATCGTTCCACGAGCTTGGTCAACTTCCACCAACAGGTTAGTACAGCGGACCATTAAACATCCAGTAAAAATTAGGTTACAAAAAATCTTTATTATTGATTGCCGAACATTGATTCATCAAAAACAACGAGAACTGGATTCTGCAGGAGGACAACGACCCCAAACACCGCAGCAAGCTCTGCACCGAGTGGAAGGAGCAGTCTTTACACTTGATCGACCATCGTAGTCGCCCGACGCAAACCCAATCGAGAATGTATGTATGAGAATACGTCAAGCACAAGTTTCGTGGAAGAAAAGTATTCACTTGAAGCAGTTAACTCGAGAAATTTGTCGCATTTGGAGATTCTTACCGCATGAATACGCCGTCAACTTGGTCGAAAGCATGCCAGGCAATTATCGACGTCGATGGTGACTGGACGCATTATTAATATAATTGCATCTTTGTTCGGATTGAGTACAAGGTATCCATATATTTGAAAATTGTATTAAATAATTTTTTCTACAAATTAATTCGCACACGCTCTTACTTGACAGACTGTATAGGTTAAGCGCAGTGTTTGATCGAAGAGTGCGTGGTGCAGCGACAGCGTGTCTGACTCGTAGCGACGACGGTGGTTCGAGTCTTGTTAGGTAATTTTTTTCAGAATACATTTTTTTTTAATAAAATATAATTGTTATACAAAATAAATATATATTATATGGATTAATTAACACAGTCTATTATATAGTCTATTTATTTATTATATAGTCTATTATTACAGTCTATTTATTTATATTGTATATTACAAAGAAATTTTTTTGTTTGCGTCCTGTCTACAAAATTCGTTTGTGACATACTGTACTGTAGAAATAAATAAATGTAATTACTGATTTTGTTTCTAAACAATAAGTACGGATAGATGATTGTTATATATAACACAAATAAATGTGAAACATTTTTTATTTATTAGTGAAAGGAATGAAATGTAATAAAAGCTTGTATGGAGCAGTTTAAAATAACGTACGTTCCTTTATAAAGAGCGATTATTTCTAATTATGTTTATAAAATGTTCTATTCTCAAAACACGTATGAGAGTTCGCCTCAAAACTGACAGATGAGAGAGAGGTATTTATGAATGTCAATGAAGTATGTTTTCCGCTTGATACTATAAAACAACTATGCAACTGTAAAAACGCAGCTTTTATACGATGTGTTTACAAGATGTCGTGTGAATTATTGCTTCGTTTGTTTCTATGATAAATATTATCCTACATAATGTACTATTTCATCTACTTCCACCAATTAATAAAAAAATTGATTTCATAAATTCATAAAAGAAATTATATTTATTTGTGTTGTGTATGGCAATGAATAAAAAATGTTTCACATTTATTTATGTTTCACATTTATTGTGTTGTGTATGGCAATCACCTATCCGTACTTATTGTTTAGAAACAAAATCAGTAATTATATTTATTTATTTTTACAGTACGGCATGTTGAAAACGAATTTTGTAGACAGGATACAAACAAGAAAATGCCTTTGTAATATATAGTATAAATAAATAGACTGTATTAATTAATCCGTAGAATGTAAATTTTTTTGTATAACAATTGCATTCTATTTAAAAAAATATATATTCTAAAAAGAAATTACTTAACAGGATTCTAACCAGCAACGTCGTCGCTACGAATTAGGTGCGCTGCCGCTGCGCCACGCGCTCTTCGATTAAACGCTACGCTTGTATGTAAGACGCTTGGAATTTTTAACTTCGATTTTCTCGAAAACGCTTGAGAAGTGCGTCTTATTCCTTTACTTAATATTATTTGTAATATGAAGACATATCGCTACAAAAAGTTTCGTTGAAATCGATTATTTTCATATCGCGCCGTCTCCTTGTAAACCACAGCGACTCTGAAGAGAATGTGCTAGTCTTCTCCACCATGTGCTCGCGGTACTCTTTTCTGACCTCACGAACACGAGTTGCAAGGGAAATAGGGGTGGTATGCTCGTCGTCTCTGTCGGTCGCTGCTGACTCCCTCAGCTCGTGTTCCGTTTCCCCACGAGGAGAACTCCGTCTTTCCGCGAGGAGAACTCGGCTTCCGCTACGGGAGAGCGGGAGCTAAGTCTCCGCAAGACACACTGTTCCGGCACACGCCCGCGGTGTGCGCTCCGGTATCGCGAACATTGTGTCCGCGTCCGTCACTGTCTGCGCGAACCGCCGCGCTCTCCGCGACTCCGCGTCCGCATCCGTAGCGGTAAGTCCGTCTCTGCGACCGCGTCCGCTACCGTAGCTACGTAGCTATAAGTTTCCGCGTCTGCATTCATATCGCATACCGTCCCGCGATAGCATTAAGTCAGCGTCCGCGTCCGCTTTCGTTTCCGCATCCGCATCCGCGTTTAGTTATGTTTAAGTGTAGTAAGTCTGCGCCTCCACCGCGCTCTCGTGAACAAGCGATCGACCGCGTTCCACCGCTACGTGTTACCGTGCTCTGCATGCTCATTGTAAGACCGAGATTGAATAAATTATTTTGTTTCTTTTCTGTTAATTGGCAAATGATCCTTCTTCCCGGTCAACCGACCTCGGACACCGGCGAGCCGTCTACGGCTTCCTCATATCTTCGAACAACAAACGCTTCTCGCTTATCTGTTGTAACGAACGAAGGATGTCAGCGGTCCCTCACATATTTTTAATTTATAATTTTAATTTATAAGCTTATTTATCAGTCATGTTAGTCCTAGGATTGATTAAAAACACATCATTCAAAAGAAACGGAAAACTATCTCGAGCTTTGACCAAAACACTTGGTTGTTTAACATATTGACCAGTCAATCTTAGGAGCGTCTGCGTTACTGGTTTTGATCATAATATATCAATAAATTTGCAAAATGTAGCAGAATCTTATTTAAAGTTTCTTTCGATTTTCTACAACAATCGATTTTACCTATTATTTTACGTATCAAAGTAATAAGGTGAGATTATCGAAAAATATATGTTTTACGAGATATTTCATATTTTGTACTGAAAAATATACAATAAAATATAAAATACATTGGAAAGTATTAATTTTTCGATTATTTTTCTCTAGTATTTTTGTACGTGAAATAACTCTAGGAATCGATTTGTATTAAAAAAATATGATTTTATTTAAAAATTCAAACTGATTTTAAAAATACCTTAGCATACCTATTACAAGATCAAGCCCATCATAGTACCATCATGTATGTATACTATAACCACAGCAAATAATATAACACAATATAATATAACAGTTACATCGTTGTGATATAGTTGGAATGTAATGTGCATGTAATATAATGTTTGTTACATGTAACATACGAGTACACGTTAGTTATAATTTCGCACTCACGAAGTTGCCGTTTCGCACTTCTACGAAGTTGCCGTTATATAATAGAAATATAACGTGTTACTAAAATATTATATAGTTGTTATATATATTGCTGAAATGTTATATAGCTGGAATATAAATTATTATTTCCCAGAAATTATAGACATTTAATTATATACGGAGATTACAAGCCATCACTCAAATATCAATTAATTTATAAAAGTATGCTCCTAAAAATATTATAATTATATATTTCGTATAAAAAATATTTTTAGTAAAGATAATAGCATAAAAGTATCTTGCCATTCTAAATTAATTAGCTCCCAAATAACACAAGATATTCCAGAATCATCTTAGAGTCATTCTAGGCGTCTAGTGTCCCAGTATGTCCTCAAGCATTTTATGCTATTAGAGCTATTTTTATTTATTCATTTCCATCTCTGTGTACATATTCAAATGAAAGGGTTTACTATTGTAACAGTAATTTCTATTGAACAAAAAATGTATCACTTTACTATAAAAGTGGAGCCCATAATATATGTAGTGCCGTCTTGTGATCATCATTCTTATATATATTAATGCATCATATTTTACGTATGAGAAAGACGCGAGAAAACGGAAGCCATTTAGCGAATGATCCGATAGCTAAATATAAGAATGCTATACAACATAGATGTAATGCAAACCCAGCAAACACAATAATATAACAGTTATATCGTCATAATATAACGGAATGTAACGTGTAATATAACATATTTGTTACATGTAACATATACGTTAATTGTAATTTCCCACTCAAACGATATTGTAACTATAAAACAGAAATATTACTAAAATGTTATATAGCTGTTATATATATTGCTGAAATGTTATATTTCATTTGAAAATATGTTTATAAAAATTTAATATTTATATTTCTAAAATAACTTGTAAATATTGTGTGCTGTCTGGGATGTGGTTGTATATTAGGTCAAATTGAACAAAAAAGCGCTTTATCATTTTGCAAATAATCATGTAGACTTTTAGTTATTAATGGAACAAAATTGTTAAATAATCGTACGCGATAATGCACAAACCTTTTTTAATTAATATCTAAAAATCTATGGAAAAATCTAGCTGGAAAATAAATTATTATTTCGCTGCAATTATAAGTATTTAATTGTACGCAGAGATTATAAGCTATGACTCAAATATCAATTAATTTGTAAAAGTATTATAAAGTATTATAAAGTATTATAAAAGTATTATAAAGTAATTAATTTGTAAAAGTATATAATAGTATATTAAGTTATAATTATATATTTCATATCAAAAATATTTTTATTAAAAATAATAACATAAAAGTATCTTGCCATTCTAAATTAATTAGCTTTTAAATAATATAAGATATTCCAAGATCATCTTAGAGCTATTCTAGACGTCTAGCGTCCCAGTATGTCCTCAGGCATTTTATGCTATTGGAGCTATTTTCATTTATTCATTTTTATCTTTCTGTACATATTCAAATGGAAAGGATTACTATTGTAACAGTAATTTCCATTAATCAAAAAGTGTATCACTTTACTTTACCATAATACACCAATCCAAGTTGTGCCGTCTTGTGATCATCGTTCTTATATATATTAATACATTATATTTTACATACGAGAAAGACACGAAAAAACGGAAGCCAATAATTCGATCCCTAGATATAAGAATGCTATATAACATAGATGAAATGCAAATAAACACTTATTATATTACATATTATATTTTAGTTATGCTGGTGTTATATAATTATAACTTGTAAATAACAGAGAATTATAACAGTTCTAAGACACAGTTAGATTGTAATTATAAAAGAAAATTATGTAACTTTAACATTAATAATGTATAACATCCCTTATATTATATGTTATTTCTATGTTATATAATAGCTATATTCTGTGTTTGCTGGGAATAAACGCTTATTATATAACTTGTTATATTTTAGTTATGTTGGTATTATACAATTATAATCTATAAATAATTGATAATTATAACAGTTCTAAAACATAGTTAGATTGCAGTTATAAAAGAAAATTATGTAACTTCAACATTAATAACATCCGTTATATTACGTATATACGTAATACGTTATATTACGTAATATTATTTCTATGTTATATAATAGTTATATTCTGTGTTTGCTAAGAATAATCTCATCTTCTTTGAAACTCTAAAATTTTGTTTAAAACATTTTTTTTTGTAAAATGCTCTTTTTCCAAAATATTATTAGGTGGTAAACTTAGTTCCTGCGGTTCACAGTTAGATGACGTTAGTTGTAGGTGTAATTTATTTTGCATCTGAAACTGGCATTTTAGAGGTTAAACATTTGTCAATAAAATTCAGTGCGAAGAGATTCATTTAAGCGAGCAGTGCTATTTTTTCTTTTGATTAAATATGGAACGTGATAAGTTGTTTTTTCGACATGTGCTGCTTCATTACTTTGACTTGAAAAAAACTGCAGCTGCA
>NW_022639700.1:329464-332218 GCF_010583005.1 Odontomachus brunneus
TATTTTTGTACGTGAAATAACTCTAGGAATCGATTTGTATTAAAAAAATATGATTTTATTTAAAAATTCAAACTGATTTTAAAAATACCTTAGCATACCTATTACAAGATCAAGCCCATCATAGTACCATCATGTATGTATACTATAACCACAGCAAATAATATAACACAATATAATATAACAGTTACATCGTTGTGATATAGTTGGAATGTAATGTGCATGTAATATAATGTTTGTTACATGTAACATACGAGTACACGTTAGTTATAATTTCGCACTCACGAAGTTGCCGTTTCGCACTTCTACGAAGTTGCCGTTATATAATAGAAATATAACGTGTTACTAAAATATTATATAGTTGTTA
Organism: Odontomachus brunneus; assembly: GCF_010583005.1. Taxonomy (NCBI): domain Eukaryota; kingdom Metazoa; phylum Arthropoda; class Insecta; order Hymenoptera; family Formicidae; genus Odontomachus; species Odontomachus brunneus. Next base: position 329,829 of record NW_022639700.1, read on the forward strand.
TATATATTGCTGAAATGTTATATAGCTGGAATATAAATTATTATTTCCCAGAAATTATAGACATTTAATTATATACGGAGATTACAAGCCATCACTCAAATATCAATTAATTTATAAAAGTATGCTCCTAAAAATATTATAATTATATATTTCGTATAAAAAATATTTTTAGTAAAGATAATAGCATAAAAGTATCTTGCCATTCTAAATTAATTAGCTCCCAAATAACACAAGATATTCCAGAATCATCTTAGAGTCATTCTAGGCGTCTAGTGTCCCAGTATGTCCTCAAGCATTTTATGCTATTAGAGCTATTTTTATTTATTCATTTCCATCTCTGTGTACATATTCAAATGAAAGGGTTTACTATTGTAACAGTAATTTCTATTGAACAAAAAATGTATCACTTTACTATAAAAGTGGAGCCCATAATATATGTAGTGCCGTCTTGTGATCATCATTCTTATATATATTAATGCATCATATTTTACGTATGAGAAAGACGCGAGAAAACGGAAGCCATTTAGCGAATGATCCGATAGCTAAATATAAGAATGCTATACAACATAGATGTAATGCAAACCCAGCAAACACAATAATATAACAGTTATATCGTCATAATATAACGGAATGTAACGTGTAATATAACATATTTGTTACATGTAACATATACGTTAATTGTAATTTCCCACTCAAACGATATTGTAACTATAAAACAGAAATATTACTAAAATGTTATATAGCTGTTATATATATTGCTGAAATGTTATATTTCATTTGAAAATATGTTTATAAAAATTTAATATTTATATTTCTAAAATAACTTGTAAATATTGTGTGCTGTCTGGGATGTGGTTGTATATTAGGTCAAATTGAACAAAAAAGCGCTTTATCATTTTGCAAATAATCATGTAGACTTTTAGTTATTAATGGAACAAAATTGTTAAATAATCGTACGCGATAATGCACAAACCTTTTTTAATTAATATCTAAAAATCTATGGAAAAATCTAGCTGGAAAATAAATTATTATTTCGCTGCAATTATAAGTATTTAATTGTACGCAGAGATTATAAGCTATGACTCAAATATCAATTAATTTGTAAAAGTATTATAAAGTATTATAAAGTATTATAAAAGTATTATAAAGTAATTAATTTGTAAAAGTATATAATAGTATATTAAGTTATAATTATATATTTCATATCAAAAATATTTTTATTAAAAATAATAACATAAAAGTATCTTGCCATTCTAAATTAATTAGCTTTTAAATAATATAAGATATTCCAAGATCATCTTAGAGCTATTCTAGACGTCTAGCGTCCCAGTATGTCCTCAGGCATTTTATGCTATTGGAGCTATTTTCATTTATTCATTTTTATCTTTCTGTACATATTCAAATGGAAAGGATTACTATTGTAACAGTAATTTCCATTAATCAAAAAGTGTATCACTTTACTTTACCATAATACACCAATCCAAGTTGTGCCGTCTTGTGATCATCGTTCTTATATATATTAATACATTATATTTTACATACGAGAAAGACACGAAAAAACGGAAGCCAATAATTCGATCCCTAGATATAAGAATGCTATATAACATAGATGAAATGCAAATAAACACTTATTATATTACATATTATATTTTAGTTATGCTGGTGTTATATAATTATAACTTGTAAATAACAGAGAATTATAACAGTTCTAAGACACAGTTAGATTGTAATTATAAAAGAAAATTATGTAACTTTAACATTAATAATGTATAACATCCCTTATATTATATGTTATTTCTATGTTATATAATAGCTATATTCTGTGTTTGCTGGGAATAAACGCTTATTATATAACTTGTTATATTTTAGTTATGTTGGTATTATACAATTATAATCTATAAATAATTGATAATTATAACAGTTCTAAAACATAGTTAGATTGCAGTTATAAAAGAAAATTATGTAACTTCAACATTAATAACATCCGTTATATTACGTATATACGTAATACGTTATATTACGTAATATTATTTCTATGTTATATAATAGTTATATTCTGTGTTTGCTAAGAATAATCTCATCTTCTTTGAAACTCTAAAATTTTGTTTAAAACATTTTTTTTTGTAAAATGCTCTTTTTCCAAAATATTATTAGGTGGTAAACTTAGTTCCTGCGGTTCACAGTTAGATGACGTTAGTTGTAGGTGTAATTTATTTTGCATCTGAAACTGGCATTTTAGAGGTTAAACATTTGTCAATAAAATTCAGTGCGAAGAGATTCATTTAAGCGAGCAGTGCTATTTTTTCTTTTGATTAAATATGGAACGTGATAAGTTGTTTTTTCGACATGTGCTGCTTCATTACTTTGACTTGAAAAAAACTGCAGCTGCA
>NW_022639700.1:334041-340534 GCF_010583005.1 Odontomachus brunneus
GAACGAAAGTATCACGGGGGATCGATATCAATCACAATTAAACCGTCTGAATGAAGCATTGTTGGAAAAAAGGCCAGCAGTAGCCAGCAATCAACGTAAAGTCATGCTTTTGCACGACAACGCTCGACCACACGTTGCCAAAGCCGTCAAAGAAACACTGATGCAACTCGAGTGGGAAGTTCTCCCGCACCCAGCGTATTCATCAGACTTAGCTCCTTCGGACTATTACTTGTTCCGGTCGATGCAGCACGGCTGGGTGGATACACACTTCAGAAATTACGAGGATGTGCGAAAATTGATCGACGAATGGATTGCATCAAAAGATCAATCGTTCTATCGTCGCGGAATCTACACGTTGCCCGAAAGATGGGAAAAATGTATAGCTAGCGAGCGAGGGAAAATACTTCGATTAATGTATTTTTTGCTTTTGATGTCGAAATAAATGAGTTTTTTAAACAAAAAAACCGCAGGAACTAAGTTTATCACCTAATAGATCAGAGCTCGCATTGTATATTCTGTCGTTTTTCGACTTGCTTTGCCTAGCACTATTCCCCTTACCTCATACTCCCCTTACTCCGCGTGCAACCTTTGTAATATCATCTCCAGAGAAAGAACAACTTATCAAATGATTTATTTACGAAGAATTAATTTTCTTAAATCGTTAAATCTGGACGAAATCTCAATTCAGATAGGAAATTGTTAACTAAAAAGATATAGAAAATATCATGTTTATTATAAAAAGTAATCATCGATTATTTCATAATTGAATCTGTACATATACAACCGAGGCAGCAGAATATTGCTATAATGACTCATTTACCATGCACGCTAGTAGATACGAAATTCATGTGCGTCCGTCTAAAAAATAGCGTTAATTGGTTGGATCTTGTTTAAAATTTATTATATTATTAAGCATTGTCAAAAAAAATATCTTAGAACTTCTTGAATCAATTTTTCATTAGGAATAGTGCTATGTAAATAATAGACTTGAATTACAAGACATCCTATACTATAAATATGCAAATATTTTCTTTCTTTATTAATGTTTTATTCATACATTAGTTAATAGAAAATTTAATAGAAGTTAATTTAGTTAATTTTAATAGAAATGCACAGATAGTAAAAAGAGATATAAAATATAAATATTTAAATGTGTATATACAGGATGTCCCAGGCTCTCCTCCGCGTATTTTGTGGGAATATAGAACGGGTTGAAGTAAACATAAAAATCCTATATCGTTTTGTAATATTCGCAATAATAATCGTGAAATTAATTTTAAAAGATTAAGGAAAAATGCACGCTGAATGATTGAGGGAGGAGCGTTCGTGGTCTAATAATATAGCACGCGGATGTCGGTGCGCGGTGATTGGAAAAACAACGCAGCACTGCCTGTGTTCATATCGCTGCACTCTTACGTCTTGTTGCACCGCGCCGAGGCGAGATATAGGAATGCAGCGATATAACTACAGACAGTGATGCATTGACCTACCACTCGCTGCGCACTGACACTCGCGCGCTATATTATTAGGCCGCGAGCTATATTACTCCTCCCTCAACCATTCAGCGTGCGTTTTTCTTTAATCTCTTACAATTAATTTCTCGGTTATTATTGCGAATATCGCAAAACACTATGGGACTTTTATGTTCACCTCAATCCATTCTACATTCTCACAAAATATGCGGAGGAGAGTCTGAGATATAAGGTATATACAGGATTCTCCTTCGAAATTTTTATGGGAACATAGAACGGATTGAGATAAATATAATAAAAGTCCCATACCATTTTGCGATATTCGCAATAAATCTCGAGATATTAAAGAAGATTCATGAATGATTACGCCCGAAATGACAGATGAGCTGTAGTAGCGCCATTTGCCGTTATATATTTATACATCAGGTCAATCTGAACAAAAACATCTTTTATCATTTTATAAATAACCATATAGATTTTTAGATATTAATTAAAGAAGGTTTGTGCATTATCGCGTACGATTATTTAATAATTTTCTATTAATAACTAAAAGTCTACCTGATTATTTGCAAAATGATAAAGCACTTTTTTGTTCAATTTGACCTGATATACAAGCACATCCCAGACAGCACACAATATTTACAAGATGTTTTAGAAATATAGATATTAAATATTTTATAAACACATTTTTTCAAATGTCTAAGATTTTCAAATATAAAAAGGATTATAATAAATATTTAAAAATATTTATGAAAAACATTTTTCATAAATACTTTTATGAAAAATATTATACTAACTATCAGTTTATACTAATATTTATTTATACTAATTACCAGTTTATACTATCTGATTATATTAACTACCAGTAACATGATATTAATGTCCTATTCAATAATGTAAATGCAATATAACACGTATGTTATGTAACAGTTACATTGTTGAGTGGGAAATTATAACATTGATGTAATGTTACCGCGAATTGGTGTCTATCGGTTAAGTTAATCGCTACCCAAGCCCGCCGAAACTGTTGTGCATATTGCGCCTTTTATTCTTATGTTTGATATTTCGTAGAGAGCGTATTTTGTACATTTTACATACGTGCAAGAACTCGGTCTGCTATCGACACTGCTATGAAGTTCGTATTACGTGCTCTCATGTACCAATTTTCTTTAATTAATATCTCAATTATCGTGTTTGTTTGCAAAATGATAAAATTTTTGTTTAGTTTGACGAGTTCTACCCGCATACAGGTAAATATATACGTTGTTAGATATTTTATATACAAGGTGACTCTAAATAAGTGAGAAAAACTTTAGGAAATAATTCTTTGTAAAAAATTAAGGGAGATATTTCATATAAACATATACTTCTATATCTCTCACTGAGGAGTTACATTTCTCTAAAGAGAGAAGTGAAAATTAAGTTTTTACTTGTTTTCTCAAATATTGGAAAAGTTAAAAAATGAAATCCGGTGGATGTTTTTTATTAGAAAAAAGGTTATTTATTAATATTTTTTAAATTCTCCTGTATCACATTGTAAGGGAATGAAAGTAATAATCCTTATTCAATGTTTTATTTTTCTACAACTTTTTAACGGGTCAGAATGTAATTATTCAAAAATATGAGTTAGAAAGCTTTATTTCTTTAGAAACTTTTGTCTTTTATTTTTATTGTAAAACTAGTAGTTTTTAACTAAAAAAAAAATATATATATATATTTTCATATACAACATAATAATACATCAAATTGCATTTTTAATTAATTTAAAAATGTCTAGTAGGCGGGTATCAGATTGACAACTTGTTTTGCAAATTTCTTTTTTTAATTTTCCCAGTATTTGAGAAAAAAATAAAAACTTAATTTTCACTTCCCCTGTTTTGAAAGAATGTAATTTCTCAAGGAGGGATATAGAAGTATATGTTTATATAAAAAATTCTTTTAATTTTTGACAAAGAATTCTTTTAAAATGTTTCGCACTTTTTTAGAATCATTTTGTTAAATTTCAATAATAATTTCTTTTTTAATAAAATTTTTCATAGAGTGAAACTATCGTTATACCGACAATCTAACATACATATAGTAGGTAAAAATATATTGTTCCATAATATGTCAAGAAGTTTAAAGAAATAAAATATTTAATTTTTTTATTTAAATTTAATTTTTAAAAACTTACCAATTAAACCATCATCCACTTGTGCTTGCTGCTGTGTATCTCCATTGGGTTGTACCAGTTTTGACAACAAGCGAAATAGCAAAGCAAGAACGTCTAGACTGTCCGCGCTACGAAGAAATACTGGAAGACATAATGGACGCAGCAATCCCCAGATGCGTATGATGACTAGCAGCTCACGAACAGTGTTCAGAGCTTTATGATCCTTAAGAAGTTCATACTGCAAAATAAAAAGAGAACAACAAACTAAACTATAAAAAGTATTAAATAATAGTAGTAACTAAAACAAGTTATTCTTATTATGATTTTATAAACACGATAATTTTCCTTGGTGTATTTTTTAAAAAGATATTTTAAAAAATACAAAATAGATGGAAACATAGAACTATCAGGATCTTGATTAAGTTCTCGCTGTTTTCCAACACATGGCGTTACCAGAACTGCGTGTGTATAGTTTAAGATAACGCATCTATAAGGAAGCTTGAAATTCAGTGTATGTCATTTCGCCGAAGTGTAAACAACTTTTTTTTTCATAGTGTTAAACATGTCGAATTTCGTGCCAAAAAAAGAGTATTTGCGGGGAATTTTACTGCACTACTTTATTAAAAAAAAATCTGCAGCTGAAGCACACAGAATTCTTGTTGAGACTTATGGCGACCATGTTCTGTCAGAAACAATATGCAGAGATTGGTTTAGACGCTTCAAAAATAATGATTTTGATGTTGAAGATAAAAAACGCTCTGGCGCACCGAAAAAGTTTGAAGACGAAGAATTGGAGGCATTATTTCATGAAGACTCATGTCAGACGCTAGCTGAACTTGCAGAATCATTAGGAGTTGATCACACAACAGTTTCGAAACGTTTGAAAGTATTAGGAATGATTCAAAAGCAAGGACATTGGGTGCCGTACGAGTTGAAGCCGAGAGACGTCGAACGGCGTCTTTTCACCTGTGAACAGTTGCTTCAACGGCAGAAAGGGAAAGGTTTTTTGCGTATCGTATCGTGACTGGTGATGAACAGTGCATAGACTACGATAATTCTAAGCGTAGAAGATCGTGGGGTAAGCCCGGCCATGCATCAACATTGTCGGCAAAGCCGAATATCCATGGTTCGAAGCTTCTGCTCTGCATTTGGTGGAATCAGCTGGGTATAGTTTATTATAAGTTGCTCAAACCGAACGAAACCATCACGGGAGATCGCTAACGACTACAATTGATGCGTTTGAGCCGAGCATTGAAGGAAAAACGGCCGTTATACGAGCAGAGATACGACAAAGTGATTTTGCAACATAATAACACTCGGCTACATGTCGCACAACCGATGAAAACCTATTTGGAAACGCTTAAATGGGAAGTCCTACTCCATCCGCCGTATTCACCAGACATTGCCTCTTCCAATTATCACTTGTTCCGATCGATGGCACATGGCCTGGCTGAGCAGCACTTCCATTCTTATGAAGATGCCAAAAAATGGGTCGACTCTTAGATAGCCTCAAAAAACGTGTCGTTTTTCCGACATGGAATTCAAATGCTACCAGACAGATGGGAAAAAGTAGTGGCTAGCGATGGACAATACTTTCAGTGACATGTTTTTTACGGCTTTTTTTAAATAAAGCATTAATTTTCACGAAAAATCAGCGAGAACTTATTCAAGGTCCTAATATTAGGTGGTAAACTTAGTTCCTACGGTTTTTTGTTTAAAAAACTCATTTATTTCGATATCAAAAGCAAAAAATACATTAATCGAAGTATTTTCCCTCGCTAGCTATACATTTTTCCCATCTTTCGGGCAACGCGTAGATTCCGCGACGATAGAACGATTGGTCTTTTGATGCAATCCATTCGTCGATCCATTTTCGCACATCCTCGTAATTTCTGAAGTGTGTATCCACCAAGCCGTGCTGCATCGACCGGAACAAGTAATAGTCCGAAGGAGCTAAGTCTGGTGAATACGCTGGGTGCGGGAGAACTTCCCACTCGAGCTGCATCAGTGTTTCTTTGACGGCTTTGGCAACGTGTGGTCGAGCGTTGTCGTGCAAAAGCATGACTTTACGTCGATTGCTGGCTACTGCTGGCCTTTTTTCCAACAATGCTTCATTCAGACGGTTTAATTGTGATTGATATCGATCCCCCGTGATACTTTCGTTCGGTCTGAGTAGCTCATAATAAACGACGCCGTGCATATCCCACCAAATGCAAAGCATTGCTTTGTGGCCATGAATATTTCTCTTTGGTGTGGATGTCGATGGTTGGCCAGGGTCTACCCATGATTTTCTTCGTTTAGGATTATCGAAGTATATCCATTTTTCATCGCCAGTCACTATGCGCCACAAAAAACTCTTCTTTTTCTGCCTGGCGAGCAGAGAAATAGAGATGTTTAAGCGATTCGCAATGGCATTTGCGGTTAATTCGTGTGGTACCCATTTTCCCTCCTTTTGAATTTTTCCCATTGCATGTAGACGTTTGGAAACAGCCATCGGAGTAACATTTAATGCTGCAGACAATTCTTGGAGCGTTTGAGTAGAGTTTTCGTCCAATAATGCCTGCAAATCGGTGTCTTCAAACTTTTTCGGTTGGCCTGAGCGTTCTTTATCATTGACATCAAAATCACCACTCTTAAATCGCTGAAACCATACTTGGCATGTTCTTCCCGATGGAACATAATTGCCATAAGTTTCGAAAAGCAATTTATGAGCTGCAGCTGCAGTTTTTTTCAAGTCAAAGTAATGAAGCAGCACATGTCGAAAAAACAACTTATCACGTTCCATATTTAATCAAAAGAAAAAATAGCACTGCTCGCTTAAATGAATCTCTTCGCACTGAATTTTATTGACAAATGTCTAACCTCTAAA
>NW_022639700.1:340544-344476 GCF_010583005.1 Odontomachus brunneus
ATGTTCTTCCCGATGGAACATAATTGCCATAAGTTTCGAAAAGCAATTTATGAGCTGCAGCTGCAGTTTTTTTCAAGTCAAAGTAATGAAGCAGCACATGTCGAAAAAACAACTTATTACGTTCCATATTTAATCAAAAGAAAAAATAGCACTGCTCGCTTAAATGAATCTCTTTGCACTGAATTTTATTGACAAATGTCTAACTAAAATGCAGTCAGTTTTAGATGTCAAAATAAATTACACCTACAACTAACGTCATCTAACTGTGAGCCGCAGGAACTAAGTTTACCACCTAATATATAACAAAGTAAATGTAAAAATAGTTTGCTGATCATAAGATGGATACAGGATATAGATAGGGGTGACGCAACTCATTATTAGACGCGGGCACTAACATATGTATGTGTGAAGTTGGCACCTCAGTTTTTAGCATCGCAAGTTTTTATGAAAATTCAATTTACACTAACAATAATTCTACAGTTTCTGATAGGTTATATCAATAGTTCTGTCGAAACAGCTATAAAAAGTAAAGAATAAAAATATAAGATGCTAACTTTCCATGGTACTTCAATTTACGAAAAACGTGATTTTAACCATGGGATTTTATAGTTTCAGAAAAGTTTTACAATTTCTGATTAACGGCGGTAGTTCTGGCTTTCCATTACTTTTACATAATTTTTGAGCTCGTCACGCGGATAGACGGAGTATCTTTGTGTGCGTAAGGGGGAAAGACGCTACTATGCCCGGGCACAATTTCTCATCATTGATTGGGCACATGGAACAGGTATGCGCCATTTCTAGGTTGCCAATGCATATCTCTTTCAGACCTCCATACATTCGGTAGTAGCGCTGCACTAGTGCACAAGTTTCGAATGAACGTCTGATTGGTCAATGACTCGTGACTTGTGCAGAACAATGATTAAGGATCGATTGTTCCAATTTCTTAGTAAGTTAACTGATAGTTAAATCATATAAATGTCTTTGTTTTTCCTTCAATTTAAACAAATACAGACATATGATTTAACTATCAGTTGTTAAGATGCAGGAACAATCAGTCCTAATTGAATTTATTAGTAAAAATTACCTATTCTAAGTGCGTGCGTGAATACAAGTAAGAAAAAGATAGACAGAAAAGGAGGGAGGGAGGAGAGAAAAGAGAGGGGTAGAAGGGGGAGAGAGGGGAAGGGGAGGGAGGGGAAAGAGAGAAGTGGGAAAGGGGAGAGAGGGGAGAAGGAGAGAGAGGGGGGAGAGAGACACATAAAGGCAGAACGTGTTTGCATGTGTGAGCGCGTATTATAGTGGTTGTTTTTTGAAATTATTGTCAGTTATAAAAATATTTAGTAACTATTTACGTAACACATAAACTATAGATTTTCATGCTGGGAGTGAATATTGGGACGCAAATTATGTGTAACGATCAATTGGTTATAGCAGACACTGCACGTTAGCGCCCGTGTCTGACGGCGAGTTGCGTCGCCCCTACCTGTCTTTTATAGCCGACTCGTAGGCAAATTACTTTTGCTAATAACTTAAAAAGTAAGCTTCGGATAAAGTTTTTCAAGATAAAAAGTTATTTTAGAATTTTATCAGGATTTTTATTCTTAAGGATAAAAAGTTGTTTTGAATTACCCTGTATACAAGATGTTAAATTCCAACGTAACAGATCGAGTATCTCGAAAAATAAATAATATATTGAGATTAGATTTTTGTAGACTGTACTGGTCAAAGGGGGATACATTTTCATTAAAAAATTGATTTTTTGATGAAGGGAACAAAATAAAACGAAGATCAAAATTTTTTACAAATAGAACTCTAATTTTTTAAATATTTACGTTTGTAGTCTTTGTAGTTTTTGTACGACGAATTCAATGACATATACATATTCAAGGTGATTCGTGGGAAAAAGGATGTTCTAGATTGGCAAAGGCGATCCTATAGATATCCCAGTAGGTAGTATCTGGGATATCGCAAGAAATTGTCATAAAAAATATTATAGCATATCATATTTGCAATATTCTCATGAAGTCTTTTGAACATTCTTCGGATGTCGTCTAAAATATCAAACAAATTTACCTTTTTTAAAAAAAAAGACGAAAAAAGACGCCAAGTTCACGCGCTTGCCTGCACGAGTGGAATTATACAAAAATTAATGTTAAAAAATTAATGCTATACAAAATATTTTATTTGTAAAATAACACATTTAAAAATGTTAATAAGAAATATTGTTGTTTAAATTCTATTTTTTACAAAAAACGTGATATCAGATGGTTAGGCCAAGTGAAAATAATTCATGTGTTTCCTTACATGGATAAAATTATATAAAAGCAAATATGTTCATACATGAAGTATTTCACATACATACTTTCAGAAAACATAAATTCAAAGACGTTAAACCTGTGCCCGTTAAACCCGTTAGACGCGTGTCCGGGTATATATATAATTTAAATATATTTTCTAAATAGTATTTTGTATATCAATTTATAAAATTCAAAGAAACTTATTGCGACACGGACACGCTGTGTTTTTTATGTGACTCTTAATTTTATTTTATCTTAATTTTTACATGGTTACCAATAAAAAGAAGTCAATAGCTACCACATGTGGTGTGAATATACATAAAGCTCATATACGCAATGATATTTTCGTTTGATCTAATTATCTTTTAACATCTCTTTTGTAGAAAATAGGAAAATATTTAAATAATATTATGTTTTAATGTCTTTGGATTTATGCTTTCTGAAAGTATGTATGTGAAATATTTTATATATAAATATATTTGCTTTTATATAATTCTATCCATGTTCGGATATCACATCTTTTTCATAAATAATTGAATATCTATTAAACACACAAATTTGACATAAGTTTCATAAATAATTATAATTTTAGGAAACTTGCGTATCAATTTAACAGGAGATACTACTGTATTTCTTCTATAAACGTTTGGCTTGTACGTATGATGCGAGCGCTCTTGCTTCGAAACGTCGAGTAATCGAAAGGGCGAGAATATCATCCTCTTTTTCTCTCTTTCACTCGCTGTTTTGAAAAATGATAGCGTCAGCAAGTGAGAGCGAGAAGGAGAGGATGACATTCTCCCTCTCACTTGCGCGACTCGCTTTGTTTTGTACGAAATACTACCGCGTCTCTTGATACCAACACGTGTACACGACCTAACGTGGTCCATGCTTCGCTGACTGCGCCGCTGAATGGCGCTTCTTTCGTCAATGTAATTGGTTTAGATTTAGGGATCTAACAGTAAGAATCAATAATCGCTGATTGCTCACTGAGCGCTTTTTCTGCTGAACGCGCCCATTAGTAGAACGTTTTTTAATCGTAAAATTTTGCCATTTCGGACTTCCCACTAAAACATCTCCTCTCGTGAACTTTATAGGACAAATATAAAAATAGATTTATTAAGCAAATCGACCTCAAGGAATCGATAGAGCCTATCCAGAAATTCGTCCGATTAGCCGTTATAGCTGAACGAGAAATCTTGTCTGTGCTGAATTAGTTGGTCGGCGTAAGTTATATGCGGCCGGTCTCACGCAGATTTGCCACATATGGGACCGAGTACGCGTAACTATAGTGCGTGCGGCGCAGCGCACACAAGCGAAAAACTGTGTACGTGTGGGCTGCCTATGACGAACTATAGTGCTTGGCGCTTCGGCCAGGCTCGAGCGGTGGAAGAATGCAGACGTACAAGCTGCCGTCTCTCTCCCGACCTATAGCTATAGCTAACGCTGCTAGCTTAGCAGCTATAGGTCGGGAGAGAGACGGCAGCTTGTACGTCTGCATTCTTCCACCGCTCGAGCCTGTCCGAAGCGCCAAGCACTATAGTTCGTCATAGGCAGCCCACACGTACACAGTTCTTCGCTTGTGTTGCGCTGCGCCACACGCACTATAGTTACGCGTACTCGGTCGCACATGTGGCA
>NW_022639700.1:344486-347807 GCF_010583005.1 Odontomachus brunneus
AAACTGTGTACGTGTGGGCTGCCTATGACGAACTATAGTGCTTGGCGCTTCGGCCAGGCTCGAGCGGTGGAAGAATGCAGACGTACAAGCTGCCGTCTCTCTCCCGACCTATAGCTATAGCTAACGCTGCTAGCTTAGCAGCTATAGGTCGGGAGAGAGACGGCAGCTTGTACGTCTGCATTCTTCCACCGCTCGAGCCTGTCCGAAGCGCCAAGCACTATAGTTCGTCATAGGCAGCCCACACGTACACAGTTTTTCGCTTGTGTTGCGCTGCGCCACACGCACTATAGTTACGCGTACTCGGTCGCACATGTGGCAAGTCTGATCTCACGCCGTTCCTCGCTTCGCGCGTTCACTTGGCGCGAGACGCTACCGCGTCTCTTGATGTGGGATATCACATATGCGGATACTCGTCCTCTGGATATCCATTAGATAACTGAGACTGTCCAGAAATATCTTATGATTATAATGATAAAATGACGTACGATATCCTACGATATCGAAATTTTGCGATATCTTCTTGGCATATCTGTGAGTTTGCCTTTATCAATCTTGAAAAATTTGGGATATTCTTAGGATAAAGCATACTGTGGGGATTGATTTTATTAAGATGTAATAAAGTTAAGATAACTACATTAAGATGTAGTAAAGATTAATAAGATTTCTTTAATTGTTTTCCATTATTTGATCTCTAGTTATCTTGGATATGTGTATTTCATTGAATTTGTCGTGACAAAGACTACAAACATAGATATAAAAAATTAGAATCTTATTAAAAAATAAATTGACTTTTGTTTTATCTTAGCGTGTCGATCAAAATTAATTGCGATTTTCATAACTTTCCCTGGTTCTGGAGGATAAATAATTGTTATTTCTTGCTTCTGCAAGATCCCAGTTTTCAATGATAAAAAAAAGTTCCGCAAGTATAAAATTATCTTTTTTTAACATCCTCCTTTCAAACGTAACAGACTGGGTATCTTAAAAATTAAATAAGATATAGAGGCCAGTTTAATTTCTTTTTATGAAAATGTATCCCCGTCACAATACAATAAAATAAAAACAATACAATAAAAAAAAATTTGACCTCTATATCTTATTTAGTTTTTAAGATATTCGGTGTGTTACGTTTGAAAAGAGGATGTTAAGATATTCGGTGTGTTACGTTTGAAAAGAGGATGTTAAGAAAATACCATTTTATGCTCACTTGCAAAATCTTTTTTTATCATTGAAAATTGTTCCTGGGATCTTGCAGAAGCAAGAAATAACAATTATTTATCCCCCAATCGAGGAAAATTATAAAAATTGCGATTTATTATAGACATATGAAATATTATAGACATATGAGTTAATATAGTCATATGAAATATTTTTGAAGCTTTGTATCCTTGATAGAAAGCGGTTCATTTGCCCACCACCAATCACCGCATGTGATTTAGGGATTTTTTAGTGTCGGCCAATTAATGTAGGCAATTGAACCGTGGGTAATTGATATACACTTTTCTTGATGTCTTTAAAATAAAATTAATTGGATATTTGTATTGAAAGGTAAGTACTAAATGTAGAAAAGTTGTATACAGGGTGTCCCAGACCACTATGATAACATTTTACGAGAACGTAGAATGGATCGAGGTGAGCAAGAAAATTCCATGCCGTTTTGCGATATTCGCAATAGTTTTTAAGAAATTATTTTGTGTAAGCTAATGAACGTACGGGAAGCGGCAGCCGAAAGAAAGATGTCTTCGGCTGGCGCGCGACCGTGATACACGCGAACTCGCTGCGTCGCTCCGCCCATAGCTATGAAACATAGCAAGGCTTGATACACTAACCATGTGCATGACATATCTGTGTGCTGAATCGACGCCGAATCTAAAAGTGTGTTGCCGCTTTGCTGTTTCACCTCTACATACATATATGCAGTCGAAACGACGCACGCTTCGATTCGGCGTTGATTCGACACACAGATATGTCATGCACATGTGTCATGCACACACAAAAGAGGTATAAATCCGACCGTGCAACCTTTACGCGATATAACTTGGGTAATGCTAATGTCGGTGGTACTCGAAATTTCAGGCCTTATAACTCGTAAAGTACTTAACCCTTTAAGGGGGGAAATACCTTTAGAACCTTCAAAAATTTCAAAATTTTTTTCATAAGATGTTAGTACAACAAGATGTTAATACCTTTCAAGAATATGATTCCAAAGTTTTAAAGCGAAATTCGAAGTCCTATAGTTGTTATAGCCTGTGACCCATCCTTGCTCGAAACGCCGAAGCGCGCTGCAAAGATATAAACGACTGCTCGGAGCGGAGAGCCTTTTATAATCTCTTTTCTATTATATATAATATTTCTTGTACCGTTATAGTTCGGGTAGAACAGATGTTTTAAAAGAAGTGTTTATGAAATATTTCAAGTAAAAGAACTATTATACATCGTCCAACTGCCTTTACTATCCGGGTAAGAATTTAAAAGAGAGCTTGTAAAAGCCCTAGATAGTTTTATTTCTGTCTAGGCGCCATTCAGACAAGCCCGAACAAGCCCTGTACAGAGATGTAATGCTTTTGTAAGTTAGGGCCCGATTTGTAAATCTGACGAGGTCCTATTCTGGCATGTCTATGTAAGCCCTATCTGGACACACCTAAGTAGAAAAAAATATTCTTTTATGTATGAATATATATGTACTATTTTTTTTTAATATAAACTATTCGTAAAAGTCACAGCGCTTGCTGATTTTATTTCAAAAACTTTAGATTACTTGATTCCAATGCTACATCACATTTAAAAATTCTCACTGACACTGGTGGGACTCGAACCTGGACTCTGCCTGAGGCACCTTTGGATTATGAATTTGTTGCCTTAGACACTACGCCACTTCTTCAATCGATATAAGCGTCTTACATTTTGTCCATGTGTGTGATTAACACAGTAATATAATTTTTTGATAATATAACTTAATAAAATGATATAATTTTAATAAAAATTATATTTTTCGTACTTTATTGATAATTTAACTTTTAGCTAATGAGGTGAAGTCTACAAAATCCCGTACTTCCATTTCGTTATTTTTAAATTTTTATAGTAAATTTTTTTTTATTATTGATTGTTATTAAATAAATAAAGTTATGAAAGACTATAAATTTTGAGTAATTATAAAGGAGTACAATTAAAAGAAGGAGAAATCCATCTTATCATATAAGATTTCATTAAATTAATTAAATTTATGCATAAATATATAAATCAATGTTTATTATAAGCGATTTCTGAAATATTTTAGTGAACAAGATTTTGATAAAATGTTTCACAAATATTTCTAAATTATTT
>NW_022639700.1:349382-371730 GCF_010583005.1 Odontomachus brunneus
AAATAATTTAGAAATATTTGTGAAACATTTTATCAAAATCTTGTTCACTAAAATATTTCAGAAATCGCTTATAATAAACATTGATTTATATATTTATGCATAAATTTAATTAATTTAATGAAATCTTATATGATAAGATGGATTTCTCCTTCTTTTAATTGTACTCCTTTATAATTACTCAAAATTTATAGTCTTTCATAACTTTATTTATTTAATAACAATCAATAATAAAAAAAAATTTACTATAAAAATTTAAAAATAACGAAATGGAAGTACGGGATTTTGTAGACTTCACCTCATTAGCTAAAAGTTAAATTATCAATAAAGTACGAAAAATATAATTTTTATTAAAATTATATCATTTTATTAAGTTATATTATCAAAAAATTATATTACTGTGTTAATCACACACATGGACAAAATGTAAGACGCTTATATCGATTGAAGAAGTGGCGTAGTGTCTAAGGCAACAAATTCATAATCCAAAGGTGCCTCAGGCAGAGTCCAGGTTCGAGTCCCACCAGTGTCAGTGAGAATTTTTAAATGTGATGTAGCATTGGAATCAAGTAATCTAAAGTTTTTGAAATAAAATCAGCAAGCGCTGTGACTTTTACGAATAGTTTATATTAAAAAAAAATAGTACATATATATTCATACATAAAAGAATATTTTTTTCTACTTAGGTGTGTCCAGATAGGGCTTACATAGACATGCCAGAATAGGACCTCGTCAGATTTACAAATCGGGCCCTAACTTACAAAAGCATTACATCTCTGTACAGGGCTTGTTCGGGCTTGTCTGAATGGCGCCTAGACAGAAATAAAACTATCTAGGGCTTTTACAAGCTCTCTTTTAAATTCTTACCCGGATAGTAAAGGCAGTTGGACGATGTATAATAGTTCTTTTACTTGAAATATTTCATAAACACTTCTTTTAAAACATCTGTTCTACCCGAACTATAACGGTACAAGAAATATTATATATAATAGAAAAGAGATTATAAAAGGCTCTCCGCTCCGAGCAGTCGTTTATATCTTTGCAGCGCGCTTCGGCGTTTCGAGCAAGGATGGGTCACAGGCTATAACAACTATAGGACTTCGAATTTCGCTTTAAAACTTTGGAATCATATTCTTGAAAGGTATTAACATCTTGTTGTACTAACATCTTATGAAAAAAATTTTGAAATTTTTGAAGGTTCTAAAGGTATTTCCCCCCTTAAAGGGTTAAGTACTTTACGAGTTATAAGGCCTGAAATTTCGAGTACCACCGACATTAGCATTACCCAAGTTATATCGCGTAAAGGTTGCACGGTCGGATTTATACCTCTTTTGTGTGTGCATGACACATGTGCATGACATATCTGTGTGTCGAATCAACGCCGAATCGAAGCGTGCGTCGTTTCGACTGCATATATGTATGTAGAGGTGAAACAGCAAAGCGGCAACACACTTTTAGATTCGGCGTCGATTCAGCACACAGATATGTCATGCACATGGTTAGTGTATCAAGCCTTGCTATGTTTCATAGCTATGGGCGGAGCGACGCAGCGAGTTCGCGTGTATCACGGTCGCGCGCCAGCCGAAGACATCTTTCTTTCGGCTGCCGCTTCCCGTACGTTCATTAGCTTACACAAAATAATTTCTTAAAAACTATTGCGAATATCGCAAAACGGCATGGAATTTTCTTGCTCACCTCGATCCATTCTACGTTCTCGTAAAATGTTATCATAGTGGTCTGGGACACCCTGTATACAACTTTTCTACATTTAGTACTTACCTTTCAATACAAATATCCAATTAATTTTATTTTAAAGACATCAAGAAAAGTGTATATCAATTACCCACGGTTCAATTGCCTACATTAATTGGCCGACACTAAAAAATCCCTAAATCACATGCGGTGATTGGTGGTGGGCAAATGAACCGCTTTCTATCAAGGATACAAAGCTTCAAAAATATTTCATATGACTATATTAACTCATATGTCTATAATATTTCATATGTCTATAATAAATCGCAATTTTTATAATTTTCCTCGATTGGGGGATAAATAATTGTTATTTCTTGCTTCTGCAAGATCCCAGGAACAATTTTCAATGATAAAAAAAGATTTTGCAAGTGAGCATAAAATGGTATTTTCTTAACATCCTCTTTTCAAACGTAACACACCGAATATCTTAACATCCTCTTTTCAAACGTAACACACCGAATATCTTAAAAACTAAATAAGATATAGAGGTCAAATTTTTTTTTATTGTATTGTTTTTATTTTATTGTATTGTGACGGGGATACATTTTCATAAAAAGAAATTAAACTGGCCTCTATATCTTATTTAATTTTTAAGATACCCAGTCTGTTACGTTTGAAAGGAGGATGTTAAAAAAAGATAATTTTATACTTGCGGAACTTTTTTTTATCATTGAAAACTGGGATCTTGCAGAAGCAAGAAATAACAATTATTTATCCTCCAGAACCAGGGAAAGTTATGAAAATCGCAATTAATTTTGATCGACACGCTAAGATAAAACAAAAGTCAATTTATTTTTTAATAAGATTCTAATTTTTTATATCTATGTTTGTAGTCTTTGTCACGACAAATTCAATGAAATACACATATCCAAGATAACTAGAGATCAAATAATGGAAAACAATTAAAGAAATCTTATTAATCTTTACTACATCTTAATGTAGTTATCTTAACTTTATTACATCTTAATAAAATCAATCCCCACAGTATGCTTTATCCTAAGAATATCCCAAATTTTTCAAGATTGATAAAGGCAAACTCACAGATATGCCAAGAAGATATCGCAAAATTTCGATATCGTAGGATATCGTACGTCATTTTATCATTATAATCATAAGATATTTCTGGACAGTCTCAGTTATCTAATGGATATCCAGAGGACGAGTATCCGCATATGTGATATCCCACATCAAGAGACGCGGTAGCGTCTCGCGCCAAGTGAACGCGCGAAGCGAGGAACGGCGTGAGATCAGACTTGCCACATGTGCGACCGAGTACGCGTAACTATAGTGCGTGTGGCGCAGCGCAACACAAGCGAAGAACTGTGTACGTGTGGGCTGCCTATGACGAACTATAGTGCTTGGCGCTTCGGCCAGGCTCGAGCGGTGGAAGAATGCAGACGTACAAGCTGCCGTCTCTCTCCCGACCTATAGCTATAGCTAACGCTGCTAGCTTAGCAGCTATAGGTCGGGAGAGAGACGGCAGCTTGTACGTCTGCATTCTTCCACCGCTCGAGCCTGTCCGAAGCGCCAAGCACTATAGTTCGTCATAGGCAGCCCACACGTACACAGTTCTTCGCTTGTGTTGCGCTGCGCCACACGCACTATAGTTACGCGTACTCGGTCGCACATGTGGCAAGTCTGATCTCACGCCGTTCCTCGCTTCGCGCGTTCACTTGGCGCGAGACGCTACCGCGTCTCTTGATGTGGGATATCACATATGCGGATACTCGTCCTCTGGATATCCATTAGATAACTGAGACTGTCCAGAAATATCTTATGATTATAATGATAAAATGACGTACGATATCCTACGATATCGAAATTTTGCGATATCTTCTTGGCATATCTGTGAGTTTGCCTTTATCAATCTTGAAAAATTTGGGATATTCTTAGGATAAAGCATACTGTGGGGATTGATTTTATTAAGATGTAATAAAGTTAAGATAACTACATTAAGATGTAGTAAAGATTAATAAGATTTCTTTAATTGTTTTCCATTATTTGATCTCTAGTTATCTTGGATATGTGTATTTCATTGAATTTGTCGTGACAAAGACTACAAACATAGATATAAAAAATTAGAATCTTATTAAAAAATAAATTGACTTTTGTTTTATCTTAGCGTGTCGATCAAAATTAATTGCGATTTTCATAACTTTCCCTGGTTCTGGAGGATAAATAATTGTTATTTCTTGCTTCTGCAAGATCCCAGTTTTCAATGATAAAAAAAAGTTCCGCAAGTATAAAATTATCTTTTTTTAACATCCTCCTTTCAAACGTAACAGACTGGGTATCTTAAAAATTAAATAAGATATAGAGGCCAGTTTAATTTCTTTTTATGAAAATGTATCCCCGTCACAATACAATAAAATAAAAACAATACAATAAAAAAAAATTTGACCTCTATATCTTATTTAGTTTTTAAGATATTCGGTGTGTTACGTTTGAAAAGAGGATGTTAAGATATTCGGTGTGTTACGTTTGAAAAGAGGATGTTAAGAAAATACCATTTTATGCTCACTTGCAAAATCTTTTTTTATCATTGAAAATTGTTCCTGGGATCTTGCAGAAGCAAGAAATAACAATTATTTATCCCCCAATCGAGGAAAATTATAAAAATTGCGATTTATTATAGACATATGAAATATTATAGACATATGAGTTAATATAGTCATATGAAATATTTTTGAAGCTTTGTATCCTTGATAGAAAGCGGTTCATTTGCCCACCACCAATCACCGCATGTGATTTAGGGATTTTTTAGTGTCGGCCAATTAATGTAGGCAATTGAACCGTGGGTAATTGATATACACTTTTCTTGATGTCTTTAAAATAAAATTAATTGGATATTTGTATTGAAAGGTAAGTACTAAATGTAGAAAAGTTGTATACAGGGTGTCCCAGACCACTATGATAACATTTTACGAGAACGTAGAATGGATCGAGGTGAGCAAGAAAATTCCATGCCGTTTTGCGATATTCGCAATAGTTTTTAAGAAATTATTTTGTGTAAGCTAATGAACGTACGGGAAGCGGCAGCCGAAAGAAAGATGTCTTCGGCTGGCGCGCGACCGTGATACACGCGAACTCGCTGCGTCGCTCCGCCCATAGCTATGAAACATAGCAAGGCTTGATACACTAACCATGTGCATGACATATCTGTGTGCTGAATCGACGCCGAATCTAAAAGTGTGTTGCCGCTTTGCTGTTTCACCTCTACATACATATATGCAGTCGAAACGACGCACGCTTCGATTCGGCGTTGATTCGACACACAGATATGTCATGCACATGTGTCATGCACACACAAAAGAGGTATAAATCCGACCGTGCAACCTTTACGCGATATAACTTGGGTAATGCTAATGTCGGTGGTACTCGAAATTTCAGGCCTTATAACTCGTAAAGTACTTAACCCTTTAAGGGGGGAAATACCTTTAGAACCTTCAAAAATTTCAAAATTTTTTTCATAAGATGTTAGTACAACAAGATGTTAATACCTTTCAAGAATATGATTCCAAAGTTTTAAAGCGAAATTCGAAGTCCTATAGTTGTTATAGCCTGTGACCCATCCTTGCTCGAAACGCCGAAGCGCGCTGCAAAGATATAAACGACTGCTCGGAGCGGAGAGCCTTTTATAATCTCTTTTCTATTATATATAATATTTCTTGTACCGTTATAGTTCGGGTAGAACAGATGTTTTAAAAGAAGTGTTTATGAAATATTTCAAGTAAAAGAACTATTATACATCGTCCAACTGCCTTTACTATCCGGGTAAGAATTTAAAAGAGAGCTTGTAAAAGCCCTAGATAGTTTTATTTCTGTCTAGGCGCCATTCAGACAAGCCCGAACAAGCCCTGTACAGAGATGTAATGCTTTTGTAAGTTAGGGCCCGATTTGTAAATCTGACGAGGTCCTATTCTGGCATGTCTATGTAAGCCCTATCTGGACACACCTAAGTAGAAAAAAATATTCTTTTATGTATGAATATATATGTACTATTTTTTTTTAATATAAACTATTCGTAAAAGTCACAGCGCTTGCTGATTTTATTTCAAAAACTTTAGATTACTTGATTCCAATGCTACATCACATTTAAAAATTCTCACTGACACTGGTGGGACTCGAACCTGGACTCTGCCTGAGGCACCTTTGGATTATGAATTTGTTGCCTTAGACACTACGCCACTTCTTCAATCGATATAAGCGTCTTACATTTTGTCCATGTGTGTGATTAACACAGTAATATAATTTTTTGATAATATAACTTAATAAAATGATATAATTTTAATAAAAATTATATTTTTCGTACTTTATTGATAATTTAACTTTTAGCTAATGAGGTGAAGTCTACAAAATCCCGTACTTCCATTTCGTTATTTTTAAATTTTTATAGTAAATTTTTTTTTATTATTGATTGTTATTAAATAAATAAAGTTATGAAAGACTATAAATTTTGAGTAATTATAAAGGAGTACAATTAAAAGAAGGAGAAATCCATCTTATCATATAAGATTTCATTAAATTAATTAAATTTATGCATAAATATATAAATCAATGTTTATTATAAGCGATTTCTGAAATATTTTAGTGAACAAGATTTTGATAAAATGTTTCACAAATATTTCTAAATTATTTTAATGTTATATTTCAATATAATTTCAAAGTTATCTTTCGGAAAGCTTGCTATGTGGAATTCTATATGACCCGCCTTATTTGGAAGAAGATTTGTATTTTTGAGAACCAAAATCATAGGTATTTTGGTTTTACTTCAAGCTTATATGAATTTTGTTTCAGTCTAAGATTGTAAACTAAAATTCTGTAAGACTTTAAACTATTTCAAAAATTGAATAAACGAAACCCTGACTGAATTATATAAGTACATGTCTTGTTGTGTTGATGTTTACGGACATCCACATCTGTGTCTATTTTGGGCCTATTTACGAATTTTCTTTTAGAAATCCTTTTGCTTGACCATATGTAAGCCTAACGATGGCAGGACTTATTAAGGGAATCCCCAACAGCGCCTATTTAAGGTCTATTTAAGAAATTCTACTCAGAATTTGCCTTTGTAGGCCCTTTCTAGGCACAACAGTGGTAGACCTTGTTAAGAGAATCTCAATAGTGCCTATTCAGAGTTTGTTAAGGAAATTCTACTTAGAATTTACCTTTGTACACCTTTTCTAGGTCCAACGATGCCAAGCCTATTTTAGGGCATGTCTATCTAGGCCCTTTACGGACTTGGGGCATGCTCTGATAAAATCTTACCCGTGTAAAGGAGGGTCGGGCACCAGTATCGCAGTCAGTTTAGCTTTGAAATTCGATTTGTATGAAACAGTTTTGAAAACTCAAAATAAAGTCGTATTCGAAAAGAAGTAAAAATGTAACATCCCGAGCATCGAATCCGCGTAATTTCAGTGGCAATCTTGCAACTAATACAAGTGGCAAAAGGCTCAAGTTATTGGAGCAAATTTGGAACTTTTGGAGCACCCTGCACCACTTCACCCAGACATACAAAAGCATATTCTTCCTATCTATGAAGACCTGTCACAAGAAGATCTACTCCAAAGATGCTTGGGCGGCTATACACAGAATGCTAATGAAAGTTTCAATTCAACTCTTTGACGCTTCGCTCCAAAGCACCTGCATTCTGGGTTGAAAATCAATGAAATTGCAGCATATATAGCAGCCGACTTGTTTAATGAAGAATATACTTCTATTTTACAAACTATGAACACCATAGGTATCATCATTGGAAAGTAATGTAAAACGTATGCTGACAACATCGATAAGCGCGGAGTGATGCGATAGGAGCGACGCCACTCGTTAACGATCAAGGAGGCTCGTAAAGCACGTAGAGAAGAACATTTGGAGGAAAATCAGCTTTATGAGGAAGCTGAAGGACTATTGTAGCGCTCTGGAATTGCAGACTAGACAGTAAGTTATTGAAATGTTAAGTTTTCACTTTTCGAAACTTTAAATACGTTTTTCTCAAAACTGCATTTTCGAAAGTAAGTTGGTGTAAGGGATAACTCAAAAACTATTTGACCGATCTCGTTGAAACTTTGCACACATCTAAATAACAATATTATCTTGTTCTTGAACCTATAGATTTTAAAAAGTCATTGAAAATAAGTACTTTTTTATTGCAACATATAGCAAAGATTTCGTGTAAAACTTGAATTTATTTTTAAAATACGTGCCATTTTTGTAATTTTCAATTTTTTTCACTTTTCTTAGGTTCATACACATCGTATGAATGTTAATGATAAAACCATTTTGTATGTGTTTGTTTCAGATTAATATAGCAGAGCCTAAAGCTCACACCGTTTCACAACTTGCGCTACAACCTTGCCGGAAGACAGTATCACAAATCCGCCATTTTTAAATATTTTGTAAAAACAAAAATACGTTGTAATAGTTAGAAGTACTAATAAATAATATCCAAAGTTTCAAAAATGTAAGACAAACCTTTAAAAACATTTCTTTAAAAAAAAAATTCATAAATGTTGCCTCATTTTCAGCCGCCTAAAGAAATTTCCCCCCCTTAAGTCACAAATTTTTCTGCACAACCTTTTTCTTTGTTCAATCGATATTTGGCGGTTTTTAAGATTGCTAATTACGAATTTGAAGTTAGTTTTTGAAAATTCAAGATGGCGGATCCAATATGGCGGATGACAATTTTAAAGCTCACTCGATTTTCATGAAAATTGATATCCGAGAGTTTTTGGTGTCGCTGATCACGAATTCGAAATCACTTTTTTGAAATTCAAGCTATTCACAGACTCAACTTCACTCATTTACAGAAAGAAATATAACTTATCGCGATTTTTGGTATTTTAGCTCGCCATATTGAGTTCGCTATATTAAATTTGGAAATTTTTGTTGCATCATCATCTACAGTTTAAAAAGCATCAACCAAGCCATTTTTTCCATATGTTTATTTTGCAATATTTTTGGCAAATAAATTTCTTTAAAAAAAAAACACCATTTTTTTATATTAATTTGTTTATGAATAATTAAATTTGTAAAATTTAACATTCTATGCAAATGATCCCGTTAGAGAAACATCAGAGCTTCACAATGAATCCATACCGTTTCGAAGTCTTTACAAATTAGTTTAAATTCGTAAAAACTGCTCTAAAATAGGTATATCATATATGATAGACTATGATTTAAAGGGTTAATAGAAAAATGCTTTGTTATAGTGTTTTGAAAAGCTCTCGAGATAAACTACAAGAATATGCAATAAAAAATAGGAAGTTTCATTAAAAACATTGAAAGCGACCTTTACATGACCTTGACAACGTTGTTCAAGATCACACTAATCCACTATCTGATCCGTCATTTAAAACCTTATAACTTTTGTCCGAAACGTTTTTCTCTAAAATGTCATGTTTATGAAAAAATTGGGTGGTCTGGAACACCTTGTATATATAGGGTATCCCAAAACTGGTAGAACACCCGTTAGGGGTAGATGGGGGTTCAATTTGGAATTGAAAGTTCCTCTTGCATTTTTGGATCCGACAATTAGTTAACGAAATATTAATGAATTAAGTCTGCCAATCTCTTACCGTCCCGAGTGAGCGCTCAGAGACGTAAAACGCTGTGGACTTCTCAGGGGCCCTTCTTGTCCGTTTGTCTCTCCTTTTTGTATCACAAGGGAATAAATGTGGATGAGTGAGTGAGTGGATGTGTGGGCGAGTGCCTGACCGGGACTAGGAGGGGAGGGAAGTGGCAAGTTTTCTATATGTGGGAATAATGTGCCTCTCATACACACAACGCAAGAAAATCACTTACACTCTCCATCCCCCTACCCCCCATACACACATACTAAAATTATTCATGGTACTCAACCACCGACGTGCAGAAAACATTCAAGTCACCCACGCATTCGAAGGAAGCATATCACACATGTTCTCCCCCTCCGGCATATAAAGCGCAATCATTCCGTCCATTTTCACTAAAAACATTTAAATTATCCATGCACTCATAATCGCACACAAAAACACTCGCATACAGAAAACTTGCCACTCCATCCCCTCTTAGTCCCAGTCAGGCACTCACCCACACATCCACTCACTCACTAATCCACATTTGTTCCCTTGTGATACAAAAAGGGGAGACAAACGGACAAGAAGGGCCCCTGAGAAGTCCACAGCGTTCTACGTCTCTGAGCGCTCACCCAGGACGGTAAGAGATTGGCAGACTTAATTCATTAATATTTCGTTAACTAATTGTCGGATCCAAAAATGCAAGAGGAACTTTCAATTCCAAATTGCACCCCCTATCTACCTCTAACGGGTGTTCTACCAGTTTTGGGACATCCTGTATAGGGTATCCCGCATAAGACGTATCAAAAGAAAAATATAAGTAGAACAGATAAAAGTGAAAAATATGGTCAAAGTCACTTTAATTAGAGCGCGTGATGCGGCAAGTGAGACATACGGCTCAGAAAACATACAGCGAAGAAAATGGATAATTGTTCGCGAGCCTATCTTACAGGTTAGAGAGGTGGGCCGTTTGATAGCATATTGAAATGGATAGCTCCGTGTGTGCATCCTTGTACGTGTACGCTCGTCTATTTTTTTCATCATTATTTATTTAACTTTTGTATAACTTTGAGAAGGGTTGTCAATATCAATATAAAAATCTTAAATAGAAATCCCTATTTTTTGTAGCATATCTTTGTAGTTGACGTTGGGACGTTTCCAAAACATTGGTTATAAAACTTTTTTCAAAGATTCAATACCGCAGGCATTACCATTAGCAAGATGCAGGCCGTTGGATTTGCATCTTTTGTGTGTCAGCAGAAATAAGACCTTATGGGAAGTGAGGAATATACACACACACAAGGACACGCACGCACCCTAAAAAATGTAAATCCGATGCACTATCTCCATGTGATATATCGTAGTTAATGTTAATGCCTGCGATATTGAAGCTTTAAAAACTCATAATTCTGAAAGTTCTCATCGATAAAAAGTTTTAATAAATGTTTTGGAAACATTTGTCAGTTGCAAGGATATATTATGAAAAGTAGAGGTTTTTATTTAAGATTTTGACAACGCTTCTCAAGGTCATTTAAAGATCAAATAAATATCAGTATCTAATAGCTTTTCATACTACTTGTGTTTCAAACTTTTTTTAAATAAATCATATTTTTTAATATAATTAGTCATTTCAAAGCTTTTGACGGGCACATAGTGATTTAGGACTATTGTGACAAACTCTGAATACAATCTCAGGAACGATAGATGTCGCAGGGAAGATCATTTTTTACTGAGCAATCCATGTTCTCTGACGCGTCGTTTAGGAGCTACACGATCGCGCAGACAGGTCTTAGATGACATTTATTATAATTATGAAATAAAATATTTATTTATTACTTAATTTATTAAGTACACTTGCACATAGCTTACAGAAGGTTCAAATTGTCTAGCCTGAATCTGATTGCATTAATTATACCATCGTAACATTTATTGTCGGGCTCTATCGAACATTTAAAATCTGTGTTGAATTAAGTGTCGAAAGCAGTGCACAGTTGCACAATAGTTTCTCTGTGATGTCGACTGGGATAATATGCATGACACTCTTCACATATTCCCAAAGAAATAAATTAATGGGCATTAAGTCGGGCAATCGCGCTGGCCACGATACGCTGCATAACTTCTAAATGACGTGTCAGAATATATGGGTTACTTGACAGAAAATAGTGTTTTCTACGAGATCTATCATTCTTCAGAGTTTATCGCAGAGATCTTGAAACACCCTGTATATACAGGGTGTCCCATTTTAAATAATGTATTTTAATATTTCTTCTGTAACTCGTCATAGACGAATTTTTCACACAAATGTTAAAAATACGGACTTAACCTTCAGTAACTTTTTTAAGATCAGGTCAAAGTCACTTAAAATTTTTTAAATAAAACCCCCATTTTTTATTTCATATTCTTGTAGCTAATTTCATGACCTTTTCAAAACATTACAATAAAGTATTTTTTCATTAAATAGTTTCTGAGTTATGAGACTTAAAAGTTAACAGCTAAAGGTTAAATCAATCCGTTATCTTAATGCAATTAAGTTTGAGACTAATAGAGAATGATGACTTTAATTGACTTTGACATGTTGTCCTCAGGCTCAGGTATCAAGCTTATCTTGAATTTTTAAATATATTTCTTTTACTTTTATTCTATTTTTAGCGTTACTCCGGAACATCATCGTGGTACTTTCTGTTCCTTTAGGATGCATCAAAAGTTGTTTGTGATTAAGAGGGGAAAATATGATGGAAAAAATTTAGTCAAAGTTATTGTGATTTTTTAGAAGGACCCATACAAATTTATTTGTACTAACTTGTAGACAATGTTCAAATTTTTTAGTGACTTATTAATGTTATTTTATTTTATGTTTGCTAAGTTTTGCATTTTTTACTTTATTTATTACTGATTCATTCGTATATTATTTGCGTATCCTAGAAGAAAGTATCATCCAAATGATAGTATGATTCGCATAATAAATCGCGTCGTGAACGACACCGAATTCGAAAACGAAATAGACCTCAGAGATCTTAATAATATTGGAAATATGTACTGTCGTTTAGGTTGCTATAAAATCACATGTGAGCATTCAACAGATAGAGAGCGAGTTGGGCATTCCAAAAAGCATAGCTTCCAGAGAGAGGTTTCTACGATTTTTAATAAAGTTTTACCTTTACCATGTGATTCTAATACATGCACTGTCTGATAATGATATGATACCGTGTTCCCTCGATCTATCTCCGCTCGTTTTTTTCTGGGATTTGTTAAAAAATATTGATCCATATTCTGAATCCTTTTTTATCAATAAAAGTGCCTTAAATGTAGTTTCTCAGCCAATCAGGTGGCTCCTAAGCCTTTTTTAGAGGCTCACTTATAGTTAAAAAAGTACTCATAATATGGGCTATTGTTTTTGCAAGATCGCAGACGATGAGAGATCACATGAAAGAACAAATATCACAATCATGTCAAAAAGTTGCTAGAAAGAACAATGGTAAAAAAAAGTCATTTTTTGTTTACTGAGACAAACGTGAAAACGTTATCATTACTTACTAATTTTGACTAGCTAAATACAGTAGTACTACTATTAGAATTACCCTGGAACACCCGGAACATCTTCTATTTTGAGGTTAAAGTTGTATTTCTCCCGATAATTCCCTATATCGCGTTACAAGTATTACTGAAACTGTCGATATTGTGGGAAACAATTGCTATCTGCAAATACACAAATTACAAACATAAGTGCGTTTATCTATTTATCTTGCGTTTAAGTCAGATCTATTTATTTGTTTATTTGGCGTTTAAGTTTATCTGAGCGAAAAGTCATTAATTTTGCTAGAAGAAACAAAGTAAATAATATTAAAACTTCATTTACCTTATATTTTCCTAGATATTCGATAACTAAGTTGAAGATGAATTTATAGTTTTTTTTTTTTTTTTTAGTGGGACATCCAATATAGTGTACTGAATCCAAATCCGGGATCAGAATTCGGAAATTCAAAATAGCGAATCCAATATGGCGGTTATAAACAAAAAAGAAGGAAAAAAGGTGGGACATTTCTCGTTACCCCTTAAAGGATAAAGGTCCATAAGTTTAGGATTTAAGTATTTGAAGTTTGAGGGTTTCGGGTTAAAGGATTTTGAGTATAAGGGTTTGGGGTTTATAAGTTTTTAAGATTTGAGGTAGATATCCTGAAAGCAGAAAATATAAAAAAATGGTGATAAAAGTTAATGTTTCCTCATTTGTTCTATAAAAAAAGTAACGAATTTTTACTTTAAAATACGCTGTATTGGACCCGTCATTTTAAATATCGGAAGTCAATCTAGTTGATAAAAATATCTTGCACTTGTTGTTTGTGATTTGTGTATTTGCAGATAGTAATTTCCCTCCACAATATAAACACAATATAAACAGGTTCGGCAATATTTATAACGATATAAGGAATTATTTGGAGATATATAACTTTAACCTCAAAATAGATGTTTCCGGTGTTTCCCGGTAATTCTAATAGCATCACTGTATTTAACTGGTCAAAATTAATAAGGAATGATAACGTTTTCACGTTTGTCTCGATAGACAAAAACTTCGAAAAAAGATCGATAATTTCGAAATGGATGACCCAAAGTAGATAAAATTATAGTGTATTAAAAAGATCTAAAGAAGAATTATAAGAATATGCAATAAACAATAGAGGGTTTCATTGAAAAAATTCAAGGTAAGCTTGCTATGACCTTGATGACGCTACTTAAGGTCAAACTGATAAAATTAGTAAATAAATCTTTTTAAACTCTATAACTTTTATTTGACACATGTTTTTATAAAACTTATATTTTTTTAGATATTTCGGGGTCCTGGAACTTTTAGCCTTGTCACTCACGCACGCACACACGCACACATATGTATTATAATATTAGTACTACACAAGGTGTCCCAGAACGAAGCTCTTGAGAGAACGTAGAGCGGGTCGAGAAGAATATAAAAGTCCTATACCGTTTTGCGATATAATATATTCGTAATAATAACCAAGAAATTAGTTGCGAAAGATTAAGGAAGTATGCTGAATAATAGAAGACGGAGCGCTTGAGTCACAGCGCGGCCCAGTAATATAGCGTGTGGATGTCAGCGCGTGGCGATTGAAAGAACAACGCACAACTGCTTATGCTTATATCGTTACGTTCCTACGTCTTGCCGCATCACGCCAAGGCAAGATATAGCAGCGCGGTATAAACATAGATAATCTTCTCACGAAAGCATGGTCGTAGATTGTTTTAGGACACCCTGTATATATGTATTAGTATTATTTAGTGACATATAAATTCAATTTTGTCCCAATTTATAACATGTGTGTCTATTACTGACAGGTGATGAATATATAAACATATTCCTATTACTGAATATTACAGAAATACTACCAGAAATACAAATATAACCGAAAACTATGATTTATCATTCTTATTGTGTGTGTGTGTGTACAATACTATTTTCATATACACGCGCGCGCGCGTGTGTAATACTATTTTCATAAAAAAACAAAGATATTAGTAACATTTATATCATATTTCAGAAATTATATTACTCAGTAATTAATATATTATATATTTTATCATAATTCCAATAATAAGAATAAATATTCTGGTACCAATTAGCGACTTATTTTTATACACGTTGAAAAATGCGTGCCTTGTTGTTTTTTCTATTTAAAAAATGTTTTAATATTTTTTAACTTTTCCTCTCCCTTTCCTTTCTCCTCCTTTCTCTTTCCCTATCTATCTATCTATCTATCTATCTATCTATCTATCTGACAGAACAATATAAATTGCTTGAAATTAAAGAATAGCCATATAGAATTAAACATTTGATACTAACCATGAACTTCCAAAAGATCAGCGAATAACTATTCAAATTCCTATGTTGTATTCAGTAGCACTTGTAATACTCAGAATATTCTAAAATATCTAAGATTTTTAATTCTATTTGAAAATAATATTCTCATATTAATTGATTTGTAAAAAAAAAAAAAAAAATGCAATTGCAAAAAATAGAACGCTGTCATTAATTAGGACATTCATTTAATATGAATTCAAGATATCTTGTATTACTTATTGCTTAAACTAAAAGCATATAAGTATAAAATCTTACACCACCAGTCTTTATCTGCATCCTTTGTTCAGGTAGTCTCGCCAGTAAATTCAGAGCTAAATCAGCAACCCATTGAATAAGTTGCTGTAATGATTGTAGCGTGCTTGGTTCCACTGTAAATTCTTTTGGATCAAGATGTAACAGCACCTATATAGCACAAAAAATACTAAAAATAGAGCAACTATTGAATTAGTTTTATACGCTGATACTATTTGATTTCATTATAACCAGTGTTTATCTTAGATGTTTATCTTAGATGATTTTAAAATCATCTAGATGTGGACAAGATAAAAATTCGTAATGTTATCTAGTTCAGATAAAGATAATTTTCTTTTTTAAAATTCATCTAAATAAAAAATGAGAATTAGTACAATTTATTTAGATAATTTTATTTTTTTAGAAATATTTATAAAAATTTATTAAACATTTTTTTTATTTCTTAAAAATAAAAGTTTTTCATATGTTTTGTCTGATAATCGATTTATTTTTTATGTGATAAACTCAGCTCATACTAAAAACACAACATGTTGATTGACTACCGCGTCGTATTTTACTTTGCGGTAAGCATTTTTGCGTCCTACGTGCGCAGAAGTCATATAACTAGCACTTTAACTAGTCGAATCTTAGTTACTTCTACTTATGAGCAGATTTACCATTACTTCGGTACGGCTTATTAATTGAGTCCTTTTTGAATGTAGAATAGAGTAAAAAAATATAGATGAATATCTTCAAGTGTCCGATGTGTATCTTTTTAGAGACAAGAATCCATAGACTGAACGTGTTTTTAATTGCTATGATCACTGCTGTCTGCAATACGACATGCAGCCATGTGTGTATATTAGTTGTGTAAAAATAATGAATCTTATTGCTCGTGTATTGTTCATGAATTTGACGCATAGAAGGAGGAGGGCATACTAGGTGGCGGCGGGACGTCGTGCGTTCGAGATCTGCGTATCTTTTCGTTCCAGAGAGAAAAATATTGAGAGACTGCTTTAAACCACTGAGCTACTTGACGCTCCACGCTCACGACACTCTCCTCTCCCTAGATAACGCTCAGAGATGCCGTTCGGAAGCGACATCTCTGGCGCGATCCCGAGCGCACGGCGACTACAGAGAGAAATAATGTTACTTGTACTAAATGGTACAGCTGTCAGTCTCTCAAAGTCAAAGGTTGCTATCCTTTAAGACCTGCTGTCCATGTATGCCCATCTTCACCGTTGCCCTTCCACATCCGGTGCAAATAATACAAATAAGCCCTGGGGTCGACACCAATTTTTTGACGCATCGGGATTGACTATTCCATTTATTTCATTTGCGTAATCGTGTAGAGACTGACAGTAATTACAGTAGTTGAAAACATGTTCAGTTTCTGGATTTAAGAAAGATATGCGTCAGAAGTCTGGAGATGGCACGCTTGTCTATATTCAACATTCTACATCCAAAAAGGATTTAATTAATAAATGGCAGTATTTTATCTTCTTTTATAGTACACTCAGATGCATCGAAATTTTTACTTTCAGATGTAAAGAGTTTTAACAAGGTGTAGATGAGCACGATCGTTCCGCGCGATTCTTCACTTTCTTAAGGTTCTGCATTGAGAAAAAGTTATGGTAATAACTATCCTACCTGTGTTATAGTTACTAAATCATTTAGTAAAATAGTATCAACTAAATATAGAAGTGAATATGACTAAATCATTTGGTAACTATGAACCAAAAATCATGGTAATTATTACTAAAGCTTGGTGACTATTACCAACTATCATCAAATAATGTGGTAAATAAAACCATGTTGTTTAGTAATATTTACCACTATTATATGATTACTATTACCTCAACTGCTTGGTTATAATTACACAAAGCATGGTAATAATTATCAAAATTGTCATATTAAAAATATTTACAAATATTGTAATAATGCTTGATTTCAACTATGACGATAGAATGAGGAGGACGTACTAGGATCGCGGCGGTCGGGACCTGCGTCTTCTTTTCATTCCAGTGAGAGAAAAATATCGAAAACGCGGTTTGCTAGGCTGGGAATCGAACCATTTCGTGTTCTCGACACTGCTAGGCGCCACCGCCAATTCAGACTTTCTGCGGCGAGATAGTAGAGCCTTAATCCGTAAATCAATATCAAAATATACAGATTTAAGTAAGAATCAGAAGATTCTTTGCAAACAAAATCGCTTTCTCGCTCCATTCTTCTATAATACGACATCTAAATTTCTATAAAGCTCATCTACCTTATCAAAATTCTCTACGCTTAAAAGTAAAGATAAAGAGTAAAAGTAAAGATTCCTATGCACACGAGTATACACATAATCCTAAAGCAATCTTCTAATTGATTTTATTTCGTCTCATATTTACTGGGTAATATATTCTAATATATTTGTATGTGTATATACTTACTAAAATTGACTTCTTGACACGGCCAGGAAAACTTTTGCATTACGTATAACATTATCTTATATAATTAGTTAGATAAGATGACATTTTTTATCTAAGATGAGGGTGAAAAAACTTTGTTTAGGATCCGTTTAAGACTGCAAGCGCTTTGAAACGTGCATAAAAAGATTGTAGTCTATACGGTGTTTCGAAGCGTTTACAATGTCAAATGGATCTTGTCCTTTATATTTTTTTTATTCAGATAAAGGTAATTCTATTTCTTTACCTGGATGATCATCTATATAACTTTATCTAAATATCGGCAAACACTGATTGTAAATAATACATTACTTACTACCTTATCGACATCGGTAATGACGTCTGTTATCACCGCAGCTAAGCTCTCCGCTGGTCCTTTGTCGTGGGATATCATATCCGATGGTCTCAGTAAAGATTTGAAGGCTGTAGCTACTGAATGTATCATTAATAATGACGATAAATCCCCTGCTTTACTCTGTCCCGACACAAGCATTCTGGAAAAGTTAATTGTTATAATTAATTTTTTCTATTGTTTTTTCTATTATTTATTTATAACTTAAAAATAATTTTTTATAATTTTAAGAGAACCATAAAAATTAATATTTAAAAGCTACAATGAGTTGAAAATAGTTATGTTTTAAAAATAAACGTAGAAAAACTTGGATATCTTAAAAAAAAACCAGCTTTGACATTTTCAAATGATAAATAACATAGTTACAGTATATAAAGTATTATTATCACAGTCGTTAATTATAGATGAATTGTCGATTCCTGAGATTATTTTCAGAAAAAAATTTTAATATAGAAATGTCGAAGCTATTATAGTTTTTACAGAGAAAGTATTTAAAAATGACCAGTTGGGATGTAAAAAATTTATACGCTCAACAGTGTGATTCTGTAACTCGATAAATGACAACAATATCATTAGCATTGTGTGTCGTTGCACGTTTTTCCTAGCATACTTGCGCAACGTTAATAATAGTTAACGAGTTATAGAATTGCACTGCAGATACAGTTCATTACTGCAATGCTTCTTCGATTTGCTTCTTTAATTTTAAAATACATAATAATAAAGATATTTTGAAATCTTAATCATTAATAGTATTTTGGAATTCTAATCATCAATAATATTTGAGTCCTAATCATCAGTAGTATTTTGGAGTCTCAATCATCAATAGTAAAAGTATATTAAAGTCCAAATCATCTTAACTATGATATTGATGTGATTGTGGATATAATGCATACTTTTATTTTATTCATAAATAATTAATTTGTTAAAATTTTTGCTAATAAGAATAATGATATAAAAATCTTATAGGATATTGGCGCAATGTGTTTAGTTATTATATTAGTTATTATTATTTATCTGTCTTAGATAAATCATATTTTTCTATGATAAAGACATTTAAATCAATTGATACTATTGTTATTGATGTAGTTGCTATTATTTTTATTAATTAATAAATGATCGTTGTATTTATTGCATGAATATACCAGTAACAATTAATATATCAAAAAATTAATGAATATAAATCATTGATATGCATTTTCTTTTTTTATGATTTTTCCTTTTTTACCTATGTAGTCCTATGTAGTCAATCGTTAATATATTTTATAATGAAAATTAAAAAGTAATCCATCAATATTAACATATTTATTTTAACATCGTCTGTCTGAGACAAATATAGCTTTAATATTTTTACGCAACCACACCAATGCTTTGTAAAATTTTTATACTATTACTATTTAGACAGTACAAGATCTTCAGGAGAAATCCTGAGAATGTTCTAAGGACGTAGGAACGTTTTCAGAACGTCTTTAGGATGCCCTCTTGAGATCTGTGCTGAGTATTATTAGCACAAATTTCAACGAATTATTTATCCACATAAATGGTAATTATCCATAATAATGGCGACCTCATAGATTTCAATCACCTTGATATATGTTGTCAAGGTCACCCTCCTGAGTAACGTGCAAAAAGTTTTAACCGTCGTTCATTGTTTGTTAAAAAGTTATTCACAAAAAGAGATACATTAATATCAACACAAAGTATATTAAGTGTAGCATGTAAACGGTGTCTGTCCCTAGCCGTGTAACCGGGGGCGTAGCCCCAGACCCCCCGTACCGCGGTGGGAAGGGACCAAGTCTGTTGTACTAAAGCTAAAGAGTGAAAATTTCTCACAAAAGACTTGGCCTCCCTCCCTCGCTGCGGTGCGGAGGGTCTTGGAGGCGTAGCCCCTCAGTTATACGGCTAGGGACAGGCACCTTTTTTATTTTTATTATTTTCTAATTATAAAACTTCAAATATAATAGGAACATATGATGCACACACCGCGAGTCCGTCCGGGCGGACGGGCGAGCAGCGTGTGTGTGTGCGCGCGCGTGCGTACGTGCGCGCGCGTGTGTGTATGTAGCAGGTATCTTGCTAGCTTACAAATTCGGTCTTTTGTATATACGATGTCCAAAAATTACTTTCATTTTATGCAACTTTGTTAATAACTTTTTAACAAACAACGAGCGACGGCTAAAACCTTCTGAAGGTTATTCAAGAAGGTGACCTTGATAACATATGTCAAGGTGATTGAAATCTTTGAGGTCTTCATTATTATGCATAATTATCCTAAATTCAAATCTGAATACTTTAGCTAAAGCAAATTTCGAGTAACGACTGTTAATACGGCCTATAGACAAATATTGATTACTACTTATGTACGACGTTCTCAAGTTGAAATGAGACTCTTATCTCACTTAATACGTTTTTAAATGTGATATTGTGCTTTCCAGCTGATACATATTGTTGCTAGGAGATTGTAAATAAATTTAACAAGGAGATGCCACAACTTGCTAAACGAAATTTCTGAACAAGTCATAGCACGTTCGATAGCTACGATGTTGAACATCAACATCTTAACGGGGTTTGTACAAATGAGAAATTGTGAGAAATTACAGTATAAAGTTTGGGTCGCGGAGCTGTAGCGTACGTAGGGTGAAAATTGCGGCTCTCTTTCAGTAAGGTAGCGTGGCTGAGTGGATTGAGACGGTAAATATTGATAAAAAGGAAGTCAGTTCCAATGACCTTGACATATGTTGAAGAGGTCACCTTCCTGAGTGACTTTCTGAAGGTTTTAACCGACGTTGTTTGTTAAAAAGTTATTAACAAAAAGGTTGCAAAAAATGAATGTAATTTTTCAACACCGTATATACAAAAACATAAAATTTGTAGGCTAGGAAGGTACCTGCTACTATTCTAAGTAACATTCAAAAGGCTTTAAATGGCGCTCATTGTTTGTTAAAAAATTATTAAAAAAAATACATTAATATCAACACAGAATATATTAAGTGTAATATGTAAACGGTAAGCGTGATTTTTTTCAAACATTTAGTTCTCATAGAGACACGCATCTACGTGCGCGCGTGCGTGCGTGCGTGTAAAAAATATTTCTGTCATACCTATTCATCAATAAAGTATTTGTTCATATATTTCATGCATTTTTCCTTTAAAAAAAGCAAAAAATCGTGTGTTACATTGAGAAATTCATACAAATGCATGTTAAAAATTTGGAAGCCGTGTGTTATGTTCAGTTGCATACGCACGCACGCACGCATACACACACATACACACACACATACACTGCTCGCCCGCCCTGTCAGGCCATAAAAAGTTAAAAAAGTTACGTAAATATCTTCTGAGTAGTTTTCCGATATTACATAGATTAAAATTTACATTGTTTTCTATCGCTTTTTTTATAAATAAAACGTAATTATAAAACTACATATATTATAGAACTAGATAAATGTGCAAGTCAGTTAGTAACAATACTACATGAAACTGTAGATAAGTATAAGTCTAGAGTGTTTATAAACAGAAGTCTCACACAATGGACATGTGAATATATAAGGCTATTTGTACAGTATACAAAGCAGTGCTGAATATCGAAATCGGTATTCTCTATTAGTCGAGTCTCATTCGCGAATAGTAACTTGTATAAAATTACAGAACATTGGTAAGATGTTATTATATGAATTCTTACATCTAACATATAATGAGCAATTACTCATACAGTATTTGCGTGAGAAAGGTGTTATTTAACGAGAAATAATGTGTCCACGATGTAATTAGTAAATAAAGTACACGATTCTAATCCGCTACTCTTACACTGCACCAATAACTACTATTGTCACGTTCAAAACCGGCGAATAGTATGTAACTTTAAAATAAGCATATTACATGGTACTTGGTTCGCCAATATACATATGAGTTTCGTAAGGATATGTTGATTTATTGCTTACTTCTTACGTATGCAACCTCCGCGACACCATTTCCTTATGCAAGAGTTGCAGATTTGTGATAGAACTATAGTTGATTGGGCTAATTTTTGTCGTGAGGTAAACTACGAAGAGTCATTAAATTATATATATATATATATATATATATATATATATATATATATGTATGTATGTATGTATGTATATATATATATATATATATATATATATAT
>NW_022639700.1:371957-372774 GCF_010583005.1 Odontomachus brunneus
TAAAAAAATTAATGTGACCTTGACCTGACCTTCGCTACGCAACCCAAGGTCAAACTGATGTGATCAGTAAATACATCTTTTTAAACGCCACAACTTTTATCTGAAACATTTTTTTCTAAAATGCTTAGTTTTCGAGATATTTCACCGGTCCGGGACTTTTTGAACACCCTGTATACATACACCGCAAGCCCGCCCGGGCGGCGGACGAGCAGTGTGTGTGTGCGCGCGCGCGCGCGCGCGCGCGTGCGTGCGTGTGTGTGTATGTGCTAGGAGCAGGCACCTTTCTAGTCTATAAACTTAATGTTTTTGTGTACAGGGTGTCTGACTCGTACCGTATCAATGCTAACATATAGCTAGAATAGATCGGGGTGAGTAATAGAATCGGTGTCTTTTTTTAAACCACGTAAGATTTTGATATTAACGATAAAAGATTTCTACCGAGCGGCAGCTCACTGGACAATCAGCACATGTGCTGCGGTGAGACGAACGCTGTACGCGTTATAGCATCGACATGATAGCCTAGCCGAGCCAGTCTCCTAACAACGAGGAAAACGCGTTGCCAGGAGGCTGGCCCGGCTAGCTTATCATGCCGATGCTACAGCGCGTACAGCGTTCGTCTCACCGCAGCATACGTGCTGATTGGTCAGTGGGTTGCCGCTCAATAGAAATCTTTTATCGTTAATATCTCAAAATTTTACGTGGCTGTTTAAAAAAAAAACACCGATTCTATTACTTACCCCGACCTATTCTAGCTATATGTTAGCTCTGGTGTGATATGAGTCAGACATCCTATATATGGTGTCGAAAAATTATATTC
>NW_022639700.1:372784-373409 GCF_010583005.1 Odontomachus brunneus
CATGTGATAAGACGAAATCCTTTCTCCATTTCGTTGACAGTTATTTTTTTCAATGGATAAACAAGAATAAAAAAATAGATCTGATAGGTGGACTTGGAATTATTGTTGAAGTGGACAAGTTTAAAATCAGAAAAAGGAAGTATAACAAAGGTCGCATTGTTAAAGGCAATGGGTCTTAAGAGATGTAGAGAGTGGCAAAATGTTTATAATTCCTGTGTCTGACCGTTCAACAAAAACTCTTTTCATTGATAAATCAATATGTAGCATGTGGCTACATATAAATAGATAAATTATCAGCACATGACAGTAAATCACAAACAAAATTTTGTTGATCCTGTTACTGGTGTGCACACACAAAATATAGAGCGATTGTGGCGTGATATGCGAACGGCAATACCACGCTATGGAATACGCACGTATCATTACAAAAACTATTTTGCAGAATTTATTTTCAAAAAGCAAGTGAAATTCAATGACCGCATTATTTTTTTAATATAATGAGTATCGCGTATCCATTAACATAATTACATCTCATAATGTTTTTCTATACTAATTCTGCATCCAAATATAATAGGAACATACAAGGTGTTCAAAAAGTCCCGGACCGGTGAAATATCTCGAAAAC